>NC_133302.1:15457411-15557396 GCF_005239225.2 Populus alba | reverse complement strand
CACTACCCGTACAATCTCACTAATAAACAATTCTGCCAACTTTTCATATCCATAAGTAATCTTAACTAGCAGAAAATGGGTTGATTTTGTCAACTTGTCAACAATCACCCATATCGAATCATAACCCTCCTGACTCCTAGGCAATCCTTTCACAAAGTCCATTGTGATCCTTTCCCACTTCCATTCTAGAATCAACAGTTGCAACAATCCAGGAGGTTTCTAGTGTTCATCCTTTACCCTCTAACAGGTCAAACACTTAGAAACAAAATCTGTTATATCAGCCTTCATCCTATTCTACCAATAACACACCTTAAGGTCTTTATACATCTTGGTGGAACCTGGATGCATTGTGTAAACTGTCTGATGTGCCTCTACCATCAATTCTCTCCTCAGATCATCTACATCAGGTACACAAAGCCTATTCATATATCTCAGCACATCATCATCACCTATCACTAAACCTGCAGCTTTACCCTACTCAACCTCATTTCTGATCCTAAGTTCTTTCTTCTGAGCTGCTTTTATCTTATCAAACAAATCTGACTTAACCTGAAAATGAGCAATCATTGCTCCAACTTCACTAAGATCAAATCTAACTCCTTCATCCACTAATTCATGCAGCTCCCTAATTAGAGGTCTTTGTACCTCTTAAATATGAGCTAAACTTCCTGATGATTTTCTAATCAAAGCATCGGCAACTATATTTGCCCTACCTGGGTGGTACTGTATGGTACAATCATAATCCTTCAGCAGTTCCATCCATCTCCTTTGCCTCAGGTTTACATCCCTCTGCTGAAAGATGTATTTCAAACTCTTGTGATCTGTAAAGATCTCACAAGTTTCACTATACAAATAGTGCCTCCAAATCTTCAAAGTAAAAATTACAACCGCCATCTCTAAATCATGTGTAGGATAGTTCTGTCCATGCTTCTTTAACTGTCGTGAAGCATAAGCAATAACTTTGCCATGCTGCATTAGAACACATCCTAACCCCACTCTTAAAGCATCACAATACATTGTGTAACAACCACTAGAACCTAATGGTACTGCTAGAATATGCGTTGTAGTTAATCTCTTTTTCAACTTTAAGAAACTTTTCTCACAAGCTTCAGACCACTAAAACTTAACTCTTTCTGCGTTAGCTTAGTCAATGGTGTAGAAATCCGAGAAACGTTCTCCACAAACCTCCGATAGTAGCCGACCAAACCTAAGAAACTTCTAATCTCTGTCGCCGAAGTAGGCCTAAGCCACTGTTTAACTGCTTCAATCTTTTGAGGATCAATCTCAATCCCATTCCTTGACACTACATGCCCACTAAATGCTACACTCTCCAACCAAAACTCACTCTTTAAGAACTTGCCATACAATTGATGATCTCGCAGAGTTTAATGCATCATTCTCAAGTGCTGCTCATGCCTCCTCTCTAGACCGAATACACCAAAATATTATCAAATAAAAACTATCAACAAATCGATCAATAAACTGGTCAAACACTCAAATCATCAAATCCATAAACTTGCTGGTGCTTCGTCAAAACCCAAAAGACATCACTAAAAACTCATAATGACCATACCGAGTTCTAAAAGTTGTCTTCGAAATATCTGCCTCCCTAATCCTTAACTGATGATACCCAGATTCAAAGATCAATCATAGAAAAGAATTGAGCTCCTATAAACTAATCAAACAAATCATCTATACGAGGGATGGGTATCTATTTCGAACTGTCACCCGATTCAGTTGCTTATAATCTATACATAACCTAAATGACCCATCTTTCTTCTTCACAAATAACACTAGGGCTCCCCAAGGGGACACACTTAGTCGGATAAACATTTTATCCAACAAATCCTGCAGTTGCTCATTTAGCTTCCTCAATTCTATTGGCGCCATTCTATATGATGCCATTAATATTGGTTTGGTACCCGAAACCAAATCAATACAAAACTCAATCTCCTTATACGGAGGCAATCCAGGTAAGTCATTGGGAAAAACATTGATAAACTCCCTAACTATAGGGACTTGATCTAATTGAGGAACTTCTTTCTCTACATCAACTATATATGTTAGGTAGCACTTAATTCTTTTTCGAGCCATTTTCCTCGAGATAGCCGATAACATAATTGATGGAGACCCAATCTTATCTCCTTGAAATACCAACCCAACTTCTTCATCTGGATCAAACATTATTTTCTTACCCCAACAATTTACCAAAACCCTATGTTTTGCCAACCAATCCATTCCTAAAATCACATCAAAATCAACCATATTTAAGACATTTAAATCTCCTATAAAGATCTTATCTTTAATCTCTATTTCACAATCCAGATACATATACTTCACTAATATTAATTCATCTAAGGGATTAGAAATTAAAAATTAGGGATTTTAACAAGGTTGGTTGTTATATACTAACCTCATGGAAAAATATGAAGACACAAATGAATGAGTTGCACCCGTATCAAACAAAAATTTTTGCTCCAAACATGAAGAATACCTGAAACAACTGTGTTGGATGCTTGAGCATCCTACTGAGTCAAGGTAAAAACTCTGACATGCCCTTGACCCTGTTGTATCTGACCTCTATTACCTGCACCTCGACCTCTCTAATCACGGCCACCAAAACCTCTACCCCCATGAGCCATAGACTGGCTCGTCGATGGTGCCTGAATAGGATGCTGGACTGAAGTAGATAACCCTGAAGTGGACAACTGTCTCCTCGGGCACTCTTTAATCTTATGACCTATCTGGCCATAACTAAAACAAGCCCCACTCCTTCTGTATCACTCTGCACTGGTATGACCTCCTTCACAATGCTGACATAAAGAACTATCCACAGGTGAAACAAATGAACTACGAGGTGTAGTTTGAACTAAACTCTAAGTACCACTACTGCCACTCTAACTGTTTGAGCCACTAACTGACGGTCTCTGTATAAACCTCCTCTGAACCCATGAGCCCTGACAACCACTTCGTCCCCTAAACTAGCATATACTTAATCCTTATTTGCCTAAAAAGACTGACCTCTTCTCTAGGCCTTTTAGACTGGCCAACAATCATGTCCTCTATTTCTCGCGCCTCTATCAACCTGACGCTATTAACAGCTGAGGAGTAGGATGGAAACACCTATGACACCATCACCTTATACATAAAGGATTTGAGTCCTCTAATGAACCTCTTCACCATCCACTCCTCAATGGGTAGAAGATGTTCTACATACCTAGATAGCTGAGTGAACTTCAGATCATACTTATCCACTGTCATATATGCTCCCTTGAGATAGCCTCTCAAACTTATAAAGTCGAGCATCCTTGACGCTCTGAGGGAGACACCTATCTAAGAAGATGGAGCTAAACTCCTTTCATGTCCACTGAGCCTCTATTGGCCTTGCTCTTTTCCTATACTCAAACCAAGAGATCGCCATATCTCCTTCCAACTTGAACGATGCCAAACTCACAACTCGATGGTCTGTACATCCCAAAGCTTCACAGCGTCGCCAAATATCATCTAGGATCCTCTGAACTGTCCATCCCAATAAAAATAGGAGGTGCCAACTTCATGAAGTCATTCAACGACACATTAACTCCCTGAACAATATGGGATGTCGAGGGTACATCTTTATCCCTTCTTCTATCTCTCTCAATAGTAAACTCTATCCAGGTCCGCACAACCTGGTTAAGTTACTGAAACTCTGTAACAGTCTCAGGGTCAGCTACCTCCATACCTGTTTCATCAACCATATTTTCCTATCTCTTGAGGCTATTCCTCCACTGGTGGAGGTATCTCCTCAACATGTTAAGGCACGAGTGCACCGTGCCTCCTTCTCTACCTTGCAGTTCTTAACCACACATAGGGACATTATCCTGATCATCATATACTCTAATAGTATTAGTTATTCGTCTATTCCTCAACATTTCCTAAAATAAAAGTGAGAGCACTTAAGTCATGCTAGAACAATAGCATGATAATTATCACAGAATTATAGGAAAGCATATTTATCACAAGGAAGAAGACATGCTTGATGAGAATTCAAATTTTCAAAAATAACAAACAAGACGATACAAATCCTAATGCTCCACTTGTTATGAAATTAATTGTACTATTGTTTCTTTAACCTAAAGCTCTGATACCAAGTTTTTTACAACCCGAATCTCGGATCCATGACCGGCATATAGGCAAGGTTCCCCTCCAAGGTTCCATACCTATGTGAACCCAAACTTACATACAAATTTATCCTTCAAAACTCGTTCTGAGTTCAACGCAACACTAATAACAAAACTAACTTCATAATATAATGTAATTGTCTTAATACAAGAGTTAATATAATTCATAGTTTTGGAGCAGTAACTTGACATAAAAGGAATGTACAAATTACAACCAAAAAGTAAGTTCGGAAGGTTCAACAAAAGTAACTTCCTATCAAGCTATAAGCCTGAAAAAAATAATTATGAGAGGGTGAGTTCAACAACTCAGTGAATAGATAATATTAAATATACACACACAAGGTAATACAACAATGAGAATATATATACAATTATAGCTCTAGGTTCTTATAGGAAGGTTTCTCAAATAGACCATAACAAGAAGATCATATGGTAAAGCTCGTCAGAAAAATCAAAATGCAATGAGCATGAGGCTCCTTACTATAAGATGATCAGTCCACACAGGTTGGTGATTCCCCCAACCAACTAAGGTTCAGATACGATGTGCATAAAGACTAACATTACCCTGTTAGCATGGATATTCTGACTAATATATCATAGGTTCATAATCATAATCAAACAAACATATTCATATCTCAAAGTTCAACTCATGACATCAATCAAATGAGAAGCTATCAATTCAAAAGTCAATTCAAAATATATACTGGTTCATATCAAGATTCAGATTCAATAATTGATCATGCTTTATCATAACAAGGATAATAATATATATATATATATATATATATATATATATATATATATATATATATATATATATATATATTATCAAGAAGCATGATCCAATTCATATTAACAAATCAAATATTTATAATATTTCTCATGCATATGAAAAATTATCCACTCACTTGACTCAAAAGCAAACTGCACTCAAAAGTTGATACCGAAGGAAATCCTATTGACATCCCGCCGATAGAATATCAGGATTATCTGAATACAAAGGAGACATATTCAAGAACAACTCGAAAGAAAATTTAACCTATTTAATACACTTAACTAAGTGTGTATTCCGTAACCCTATATGTTTTGAACTAACTAGTTAATTTTTTCAAAACCCAAAATTTAAACGGTTTTCCCAAAATTCAATCTATAATAAAACAATATATAAAATTGCTAATAATTCACTAAATAATCCTTAATTATTCATCAAACCAATCTATAAAAGCTAATATTACAGCTAGGGACTAATCTGGAATTTATCATATTTTTTTGGCCAAATTGTAACTTTCGTCTAATTGGAGGACCAAACTAAAAATATCATAAATTCATGACTATAGTGTAATTTTGTCCATAATTCATCCTAATTTCTGTCCAGAACCTCTAATTATGCTCCAGGGACCATTTTGGAGTTTTTTTCAAATTGTAATTTTTATCGAATGGAGGACCAAACTAAAATTTGTCATAAATCCATGAATATACTGAAATTATGACCATAATTAATCCTCAATTATGTCCAGAATATCTCATTATGCTATAGGGACCATTCTGGAATTTTACCAAATTTTTAGGGTCAAATGGTAATTTTTGTCAAATTGGAGGACCAAATTGAAAGTGTTAAAATTACATTACTATACAGTAATTCTGCCCATAATTCATATTTTATTCTGTTCAGAATCTCGGAATATGCTTCAAGGACAATTTGTATTTTTTCAAAGTTTGGGGACTAAACTGTAATTTTTGCAAATTGAGGGACCAAATTGAATTTTCATCATCTTCAACCTCAAACCCATAATTTTCACAGATTACCTACTGTTACCCCCTGATTTCTAACACAAATTCACCATTCAAACAAAACTATAACTCAAAATCATCATTTTTATCTACAATCTCTCAAATTCAACTTAACAATTCATTACCCACAATAATCAACCATAAAACATTCAAATTAATTCATCTATAAATCTTAAACACAATTCTCAAAACCCTAACATTCATCAAAACCAAAATTTAAACTTCAATAACACATATTTATACATTTAACAATCTAAATCTTACTTTTAAACTTATTTTCTCTAACTCCCTTTTCTTTTCCCTTCTTTTCCCTTCCTTTCTCATCTTCTTCTTCTTCTTCCTCCCTTCTTTTTTGCCTGTTCGCTCTTAAAATTTTCAGATCTCTTTTTTTTTTTTTCTATTTACATTTATTAAGTTTGTTAAATTACTACAATACCCTTCATTTATTTATTCCTACGTCTAAGTCTTCAAGGGCTTTCTAGCCTTTTCCTATTCCTTTAATTCAAAACAATACAACTACCCTCCAAACAAAATCTGCTTCAGGCTGAGTTGATCGCACATTGACTTTACTAAATGGCTGAGATGGGAAAGCACTCAAGAATGCCTTGGAGACAATTGTGGATACAGCTCCTGCGAACAGAATTCGTACTCCTTGCATTGCAAAGACAGCTGCAATGAATGCTCCACGAGTTTTTTGAATGGCATATTCAGACATAATCACAGGTGAGAGCGGATAGTCTCCTCCAATCCCAAAACCAAGCCAGAACCGGAAGAAGCAGAGACTTCCGATAACACTTGTAGCTGTGGACCCGAAGGAAAGGCCAGAAGCTAAGGCGCACCCCACCATAGTAACTGGAGTGATGCCGTAAACTTTCTTCCTACCAAGTTTATCCCCAGGCCACCCAAAGAAGAGTTGCCCTGCTAGGGTTCCACATTAAGCAACTCCAATTATCGCATTGTTGATGTTTACCGGAAGCTTACCAGGGGCGCCTTTAGCTGGGTCAAAGTAGTATAGGCGGCCGATAAGCTTGGTTACAGCGGTGATGCAAAAGAGATCATGAGCATCAGTGAAAAATCCTATACCCGCTATAACAATTGCGTTGAAATGGTAGAGTTGGGTCTTGGCATTGTCAAGAGCTGAAAAGACAGCTCGAGTTCCGTCTGACATGCTTGGGGTAATAATTTCTCCTAGCTGATTTGAGAAGTGGAGATGTGTTTGAGATGCACAGGGAGTCAATGCATAATATAAGGCAGGGAATTGAGCGTGTCAGGGATGGCGGTTTTTGTCCTGTATGGATGCAGGACACTGGTAACACAAGAAATTCTCGTTGTGGCTAACGTCTTTATTTATAAAAAGAAACCCATCATTACCAAGACATCAAGATGAAGAAAGAGAGATAAACACTCTTTGCCTTGGCTGTTAGTCTTAAGATTCTTTATTCCCAGGACACATCTCAACTTTGCAATCATTTCCTGATTGTCTGTTACTGTATCGGGTATCAGTCAATGTTTTTAGCACAGCTAGTTGCCAGGATCACTGCTAATTTAAGTATTTTCTCCATTTAAAAGATTTTGTCTGAAGCATAATTCATTTTTCTTCAGCTGTTTTAGGAATGCTCGCTCGGTTGATATCTGTCTATTTTGTGTATGGGATTTCTCCGAAGTTTTCCTGGATATCCTTACAGTATATGCTTAGCATATATGCTAAATGCCGTACAACAGATCTCTTACAATGAGATGGAGAAACCAATGACTAATGGAGTCATTGGAAGATGGCCCCTCTTTCCCTGAAACTTGGTTGACTTTCATTTTTTTTTTCTTTTTCGTTGTATTTGAATCTTGTACGTGTATAATTGTAATGTTTTGAAATTAATAAGATAGGATATTACAACAAAGCCCTTGGAGGCTTAAAAGTGGGAATAAATGAATGAGGGGTATTATGGTAAATGAACAAAAAATTGATAAATATAAATAGGAAGTAAAAAAAAAAAAAAGGGAAAGTGTGATCTGAAATATTCAGAAACGTGAGAGAGAAGGGAGAAAGAAGAAGAAGAGAAAAGAAGGGAAAATAAGGGAAAAAGGAAGAGATTTGGAGGAAATAAGTGAAAAAGGTAAGATTTAGGTTGTTTAATGTGTATAATATGTTAATTAAGCTTTAATTTCAGTTTTGATGAATGTTAGGGTTTTGAGAATTTATGTTTGATTTAAATTGATGAATTAATTTGAAGGTTATAAGGTTAATTGTTGTAGGTAATTGATTATTAAGTTGATTATGGAAGATTGTGATGATTTTGAGTTATAATTTTGTTTGAATTGTGAATTTGTGTTAGAAATCAGGGGATAACAGTAGGTGATCTGTTGAAATTCTGGGTTTGAGGTTGAAGATGATGAAAATTCAATTTGGTCCCTCAATTTCCGAAAATTACAGTTTAGTCCCTGAACTTTGGAAAATTACAAATTGGTCCCTGGAGCATATTCCGAGATTCTGAACAGAATAACATATAAATTATGGACATAATTACTGTATAGATAAGATAATTTAACACTTTCAATTTAGTCCTCCAATTTAACAAAAAGTACAATTTGACCCTAAAAATTTAGTAAAATTCCAGAATGATCCCTGAAGCATAATGATACATACTGGACAGAATTGAGGATTAATTAAGGTCAGAATTTCAGTATATTCATGGATTTATGACAAATTTCAGTTTGGTTCTCCATTTGATAAAAGTTACAATTTGGCCCTAAAAATATGGAAAAATTCCAGATTAGTCCCTAGCTGTAATATTAGCTTTTGCAGATTAGTTTGATGAATAATTAAGGGTTACTTAGTGAATTATTACCAATTTTATTAGTTGTTTTTATTATGGATTAGATTTCGGGAAAACCGTTAGATTTTGGGTTTTTGAGAAAATTACCTAGTTAGGTCAAAAACCATATAGGATTACGGAATACACCCTTAGTTAAGTGTATTAAATAGGTTATATGTTCTTTCGAGTCGTTCTTGAATATGTCTCATTTGTATTCAGATAATCCTGATATTCTACCGACGGGACGTCAGTAGGATTTTCTTCAGTGTCTGCTTTTGGCTTCTGTTTGCTTTTGAGTCAGGTGAGTGGATAATTTTCCATATGCATGAGAAATATTATAAATATTTGATTTGTTAATATGAATTGGATCATGCTTCTTGATAATATATATTGATTATTATCCTTGTTATGATAAAGCATGATCAATTATTGAATCTGAATTCTTGATATGAACCAGTCTGTATTTTGAAGTGAATTCTGAATTGATAGCTCCTCATTTGATTGATGTCATGAGTTGAGCTTTGAGATATGAATATGTTTGTTTGATTATGATTATGAACCTATGGTATGTCAGTCAGAATACCCATGCTAACAGGGTAGTGTTAGTCTTTGTGCACATCGTATCTGAACCCTAGTTGGTCGGGGGAGACACCAACCTGTATGGACTGATCATCCAACAGTACGGAGCCTCATGCTCATTGCATTTTGATTTTCTGACGAGTTCTACCATATGATATTCTTGTTATGGCCTATTTGATAAACCTTCGTATAAGAACTAAAGCCATACTTGTATATATATATATTTCTCATTGCTATATTACCTCGTGTGTGTATATTGAACGTTATCTACTCACTGAGTTGTTGAACTCACCCTCTCATTATTTATTCTTTTCAAGCTTATAGCTTGATAGCGGGTTACTTTTGTTGAACCTTCCGAACCTGCTTTTGGTTGTAATTTGTATCTTTCTTTTTATGTCAAGTTAGTGCTCCAAAACTATGAAATTATATTAACTCTTGTATTAAGACAATCGAATTATGTTATGAAATTAATTTGTTGTTAATGTTGTGCTAAACTCTGATTGAGTTGTTCAAAAGATTGTATGTAAGTTTGGGTTCGCATAGGTTTGGAACCTTGGAGGGGAACCTTGCCTATGTGCCGGTCATGGATCCGGGATTCGGGTCGTGACAAACTTGGTATCAGAGCTTTAGGTTAAAGAAACAATAATATGATTAATTTCATAATAAGTGGAGCATCAGGATCCGTATCGTCTTGTTTGTTGTTTTTGAAATTTTAAATTCTCATCAAGTATGTCTTCTTTCTTGTGATAGATATGCTTTCCTATAATTCTGTGATAATCATCATGCTATTGTTCTAGCATGACTTAAGTGCTCTCACTTTTATTTGTGGAAATGTCGAGGAATATATGAATAACTGATATTATTAGAGTAAATGACAATAAAGATAATGGCTTTATTATGTAGTTTAGAAATGCAAGGTATAGGAGGTAGGGCAGTACATCTGCACCTCAACATGTTCTTCCTGTTTGCTCTTTTGAAGCAAAAGTTTTGTTTAATACGAGTGCAACTCATTCGTTTGTGTCCCCATATTTTGCCATGAGGTTAGATAAACAACCAACCTTGTTAAAATCCCCCATTTCATTCTCCACTCCCTTAGATGAGTTAATATTAGTAAAGTATGTGTATCTGGATTGTGAAATAGAGATTGGAGATAAGATCTTTATGGGAGACTTAAATGTCTTAGATATGGTTGATTTTGATGTGATTTTAGGAATGGATTGGTTGGCTAAGCATAGGGCTTCGGTAAATTGTTGGGGTAAGAAAATAATGTTTGATCTAGATCAAGAAGTTGGGTTGGTATTTCAAGGAGATAAGATTGAGTCTCCATCAATTATGTTGTCGGCTATCTCGAGGAAAATGGCCCGGAAAGGGGTACAGTGCTACCTAGCATATATTGTGGATGTAGAGAAAGAAGTTCCCCAGTTAGATGAAGTCCCTATAGTAAGAGAGTTTATCGATGTATTTCCCGATGACTTACCTGGATTGCCTCCGTATAGAGAGATTGAGTTTTGTATTGATTTGGTTCCGGGCACCAAACTAATATCAATGGCACCATATAGAATGGCGCCAGCAGAATTGAGGGAGTTAAAGGAGCAGTTGCAGGATTTGTTGGATAAAAAGTTTATCCGACCAAGTGTGTCCCCTTGGGGAGCTCCGGTGTTGTTTGTGAAGAAGAAAGATGGGTCATTGAGGTTGTGTATAGATTATAGGCAATTGAATCGGGTGACAGTTCGAAATAGATACCCACTCCCTCGTATAGATGATTTGTTTGATCAGTTACAGGGAGCTCAATTCTTTTCTAAGATCGATCTTCGATCTGGGTATCATCAGTTGAGGATTAGGGAGGAGGACATTTCAAAGACAGCTTTTAGAACTCGGTATGGTCATTATGAGTTCTTAGTGATGTCTTTTGGGTTGACGAATGCACCAGCAGCTTTTATGGACTTGATGAATAGAGTGTTTGGCCAATTTATTGATCGATTTGTGATAGTTTTTATTGACGATATTTTGGTGTATTCGAGGTCTAGAGAGGAGCATGAGCAGCATTTGAGAATGGTGCTTCAAACTCTACGAGATCATCAGTTGTATGGCAAGTTCTCAAAGAGTGAGTTTTGGTTGGAGAGTGTTGCATTTCTTGGGCATGTAGTGTCAAGGAATGGGATTGAGGTTGATCCTCAAAGATTGAGGCAGTTAAGCAGTGGCTTAGGCCTACTTCAGCGACAGAGATTAGAAGTTTCTTAGGTTTGGCCGACTACTATCGGAGGTTTGTGGAGAACTTTTCTTGGATTTCTGCACCATTGACTAAGTTAACGCAGAAAAATGTTAAGTTTTAGTGGTCTGAAGCTTGTGAGAAAAGTTTCTTAGAGTTGAAGGAGAGATTGACTACAGCGCCTAGTCTAGCAGTACCATCAGGTTCTGGTGGTTACACAGTGTATTGTGATGCTTCGAGAGTGGGGTTAGGATGTGTTATAATGCAGCATGGCAAGGTTATTGCCTATGCTTCACGACAGCTGAAGAAGCATGAACAGAACTATCCTACACATGATTTAGAGATGGCGGCTGTAATTTTTGCTTTGAAGATTTGGAGGCACTACTTGTATGGTGAAACTTGTGAGATCTTTACAGATCACAAGAGCTTGAAATACATCTTTCAGCAGAGGGATCTAAACCTGAGGCAGAGAAGATGGATGGAACTACTGAAGGATTATGATTGTACCATACAGTACCACCCAGATAGAGCAAATGTAGTTGCCGATGCTTTGAGTAGAAAATCATCAGGGAGCTTAGCTCATATTCAGGAGGTACGAAGACCTCTGATTAGGGAGCTGCATGAGTTAGTGGATGAAGGAGTTAGATTTGATCTTAGTGAAACTGGAGCAATGATTGCTCATTTTCAGGTTAAGTCAGATTTGTTTGATAAGATAAAAGCAGCTCAGAAGAAAGATGATTCCCTACTCAGGATTAGAAATGAGGTTCAGCAGGGTAAAGCTGTAGGTTTTGTGATTGGTGATGATGATGTGTTGAGATATAGGGATAGGCTTTGTGTACCTGATGTTGATGATCTGAGGAGAGAATTGATGATAGAGGCACATCGGACAGTTTACACAATGCATCCAGGTTCCACCAAGATGTATAAAGATCTTAAGGTGTGTTGTTGGTGGAATAGGATAAAGGTTGATGTAGCAGATTTTGTTTCTAGGTGTTTGACCTGTCAGAGGGTAAAGGGTGAACACCAGAAACGTCCTGGATTGTTGTAACCATTGTTGATTCCAGAATGGAAGTGGGAGAGGATCACAATGGACTTTATGACAGGATTGCCTAGAAGTCAGGAGGGTTATGATTCGATATGGGTGATTGTTGACAGATTGACAAAATCAGCCCATTTTCTGCCAGTTAAGATTACTTATGGATATGCAAAGTTGGCGGAATTGTTTATTAGTGAGATTGTACGGTTGCATGGAGTGCCAATCTCGATAGTGTCTGATAGAGGTCCACAGTTTACATCACGGTTTTGGGTGAAATTTCAAGAAGCTATGGGTACTAAAGTGCAGTTGAGTACAGCTTTTCACCCTCAGACAGATGGTCAGTCTGAGAGGACTATTCAAACCTTGGAGGATATGCTACGGGCTTGTGTTATGGATTTTGGAGTTGGTTGGAGTAAGTTCCTACCATTAGTGGAATTTGCTTACAACAACAGTTATCAGGCTAGCATAGAAATGGCACCTTATGAGGCTTTGTATGGTCGGAAGTGTAGATCACCGGTTTGTTGGTTTGAGGTTGGTGAGAAGAAGCTAATGGGACCGGAGTTGATTCAGATTACCTCAGAGAAGATTGAGGTAATTAGAAAGAAGCTTCAAACAGCTCAGAGTAGACAGAAAAGTTACGCGGATAGAAGAAGGCGTGACTTAGAGTTTTCAGTGGGTGATTGTGTGTTCTTAAAAGTATCACCTACAAAAGGAGTATTCAGGTTTGGGAAGAAAGGCAAGTTGAGTCCTCGATTCATTGGACCGTATGAGATTCTGGAGAGAGTTGGGGTAGTTGCTTATAGGTTAGCATTACCACCAAACTTGTCTGCTATTCATCCGGTATTTCATGTTTCCATGTTAAGGAAATATATGTCAGATCCGTCACATATATTAGAGGTTCATCCCATTGACTTGAGGGATGATATGGTTTATGAGGTGCAACCGGAAGCTATAGTTGACCGACAAGTGAGGAAGCTTAGGTCGAAGGACATAGCTTCAGTGAAAGTGAAATGGAAAGGCCATTCACGTGAGGAAGCGACATGGGAGCTCGAGGATAAGATGCATGAGGAGTATCCTCATCTTTTCGATAATCTCGGTAAGTATTCAATCTTTTCTATTAAGTTTCGAGGACGAAACTTTTATAAGGTGGGGAGATTGTAATGTTTTGAAATTAATAAGATAGGATATTACAACAAAGCCCTTGGAGGCTTAAAAGTGGGAATAAATGAATGAGGGGTATTATGGTAAATGAACAAAAAATTGATAAATATAAATAGGAAGTAAAAAAAAAAAAAGGGAAAGTGTGATCTGAAATATTCAGAAACGTGAGAGAGAAGGGAGAAAGAAGAAGAAGAGAAAAGAAGGGAAAATAAGGGAAAAAGGAAGAGATTTGGAGGAAATAAGTGAAAAAGGTAAGATTTAGGTTGTTTAATGTGTATAATATGTTAATTAAGCTTTAATTTCAGTTTTGATGAATGTTAGGGTTTTGAGAATTTATGTTTGATTTAAATTGATGAATTAATTTGAAGGTTATAAGGTTAATTGTTGTAGGTAATTGATTATTAAGTTGATTATGGAAGATTGTGATGATTTTGAGTTATAATTTTGTTTGAATGGTGAATTTGTGTTAGAAATCAGGGGATAACAGTAGGTGATCTGTTGAAATTCTGGGTTTGAGGTTGAAGATGATGAAAATTCAATTTGGTCCCTCAATTTCCGAAAATTACAGTTTAGTCCCTGAACTTTGGAAAATTACAAATTGGTCCCTGGAGCATATTCCGAGATTCTGAACAGAATAACATATGAATTATGGACATAATTACTGTATAGATAAGATAATTTAACACTTTCAATTTAGTCCTCCAATTTAACAAAAAGTACAATTTGACCCTAAAAATTTAGTAAAATTCCAGAATGATCCCTGAAGCATAATGATACATACTGGACAGAATTGAGGATTAATTAAGGTCAGAATTTCAGTATATTCATGGATTTATGACAAATTTCAGTTTGGTTCTCCATTTGATAAAAGTTACAATTTGGCCCTAAAAATATGGAAAAAATTCCAGATTAGTCCCTAGCTGTAATATTAGCTTTTGCAGATTAGTTTTGATGAATAATTAAGGGTTACTTAGTGAATTATTACCAATTTTATTAGTTGTTTTTATTATGGATTAGATTTCGGGAAAACCGTTAGATTTTGGGTTTTTTGAGAAAATTACCTAGTTAGGTCAAAAACCATATAGGATTACGGAATACACCCTTAGTTAAGTGTATTAAATAGGTTATATGTTCTTTCGAGTCGTTCTTGAATATGTCTCATTTGTATTCAGATAATCCTGATATTCTACCGACGGGACGTCAGTAGGATTTTCTTCAGTGTCTGCTTTTGGCTTCTGTTTTGCTTTTGAGTCAGGTGAGTGGATAATTTTCCATATGCATGAGAAATATTATAAATATTTGATTTGTTAATATGAATTGGATCATGCTTCTTGATAATATATATTGATTATTATCCTTGTTATGATAAAGCATGATCAATTATTGAATCTGAATTCTTGATATGAACCAGTCTGTATTTTGAAGTGAATTCTGAATTGATAGCTCCTCATTTGATTGATGTCATGAGTTGAGCTTTGAGATATGAATATGTTTGTTTGATTATGATTATGAACCTATGGTATGTCAGTCAGAATACCCATGCTAACAGGGTAGTGTTAGTCTTTGTGCACATCGTATCTGAACCCTAGTTGGTCGGGGAGACACCAACCTGTGTGGGACTGATCATCCAACAGTACGGAGCCTCATGCTCATTGCATTTTGATTTTCTGACGAGTTCTACCATATGATATTCTTGTTATGGCCTATTTGATAAACCTTCGTATAAGAACTAAAGCCATACTTGTATATATATATATTTCTCATTGCTATATTACCTCGTGTGTGTATATTGAACGTTATCTACTCACTGAGTTGTTGAACTCACCCTCTCATTATTTATTCTTTTCAAGCTTATAGCTTGATAGCGGGTTACTTTTGTTGAACCTTCCGAACCTGCTTTTGGTTGTAATTTGTATCTTTCTTTTTATGTCAAGTTAGTGCTCCAAAACTATGAAATTATATTAACTCTTGTATTAAGACAATCGAATTATGTTATGAAATTAATTTATTGTTAATGCTGTGCTAAACTCTGATTGAGTTGTTCAAAAGATTGTATATAAGTTTGGGTTCGCATAGGTTTGGAACCTTGGAGGGGAACCTTGCCTATGTGCCGGTCATGGATCCGGGATTCGGGTCGTGACAATAATCCTTGAAACTTTGTATGCTACACAACCCACAAATGACAGGAACCTTGAAAACTTGGAGCTTAACTGGCTTGTGTGGTCCCAGGTTTCCAGTATGAAGCAGCTGTTTAACTTGGAAGCAAATTGCTAACACCATAAATCCTTCTTTTAGCTATTCAGCTTGGGAACTTCGAAAACCATCTTCCATCTGGTATCTTCGAGACAGTCTTGTAAATAAAGGAGGGGGAAGGGTTGACTTGAGGTTGTCCATATGATCCATCATTCCATGCCAACAAGGGCAATGTTTATAAATCCCTACTTGATTACCAAACACTCATCCACCTTAATAAACTTTTTGCTCTTCGGCACTAACGCACCTCTCTGATGCCCGCTATCGTGCTTGTCAGTGTATGTGCTACTTCTGATAAACCACCTATACATTAGAAATTCTACTTAAGATCATCGCTGTGGATATGGTCTTACTGTAAAAGTTGCTACTCCAATATGCTCATCTTTTCTAGAAAATGAGTTGCAATCACACAATCATGATACACTTATCCACCTAGATGCAACTTGAAAGGGAACGTCAAGATACCTGGTGCCATCGCACAGAAAGAATTTCCTTACACAATTCTTACCATGATGATGTTCATGTGGATCAATCCAACCTTTGAAAGGTGATCATAGTTGCTTTTGGGTCTTATGGGCTGTCTGAAGATTTCCACTGGATGGTGGTTCAAGACTTCCGTGATTGGTATAGCACCTTATTTCAGGAAGCATCATCATGGTGGGTAAGAACTGAAATGGTGAACTTCTAAATGCAAAGATTTTCAACGTTATAAACAGACGAGAGAAAAATATTAGCGGAAATACCAGCTCTTCTTCTCCTGTACTATTCTGATGTAACTCTTACCTTTGCAGATTTAGCAAGTTAAGCAAGTCAACTTTAGATAATGGTCATTTAGAAATTCAATAGACAGGTAATTATGTAAGCTTGCAAAATATAGTCTCTCCTAAGTACATTATGCTTCTATTTTGATTTTTTGTCCACGTTGGTAATCTAAATAGAGGATTGCCGGGACATTATATCTGCTATATACTTCATACATTAATGTCTAATAGCATAGAAAAGTTGAAAAAGAGACATTATTAAGACTCTGCCTCTCATATCATCAGTCACCATTTTCATGTTAAAATGTGAACAGTTCATTTTTGCTAAATTGACAAGGACTCCAGGCAGTTTGTGTTTGCTGTATAAACGATAGAATTTTAATTTCTCCCTGGACTCTTTTATGTAGACAGAAGATGTCTGAACAAGAAGCAGCTGATATGAAAAGGAAGGATGGGTGTAATTCTTGCGGAAACTTGGATAGAGTATAGGCTTCGATGGTGAGTGCATATTACCATGGAAATGTTGAAAATTGATGCAATAGGAGAACCCTTCAGGATCTTGGTAGCATCTTCATCCATGGCTCGTTTCAAGTGTTTACTCTCGACACGTCTAGAATCAACAGAACGCTAAATTTGAGTATATATAATCGGATCATGATCTCCTTGGCATGGTTGAATGAAATCATTTTAATGATTACAGACAATTCCTGATGATGAGCATATGAAGCAAATCCTGTTGGAATTAATGTTGAAATCTAGAGTAATGTTAAGTTGAGTTTTCCAAATAGCCCTTGTAGGTCTTACAGGTTCAATGCATTAATGATGTGGTTATCCTTAAGTCTCTAGAATTATCACTTGACTAATATAAATATACATCTTGAAAGTAATGCAATCCAAGTCCATTAGCACTCTCAGATCCATGAGACTTCCCCTCATATGAGAGTAGTATAAGAAAGATGCTTTCCATCATGCATCCCTTCTTCTCTCAATTTCTGACAAAACCACTGGTACAGTCAGGATGCACAGCAATATCCATCAAGAATTTGCAATTTTTCTTTGTGTTTTTCCTGCTCTAAACACCCTACTGAGGACACAGTTTTTCACTTTTGTCTGAAAAACCAATGCTCTCATATCTCACGTGCAAATATCAGATTTTTCAAAACTTGATATACCAGTACCTGGCAGTGGTTTCTGACACTACCACATGGTAACAGAAATTCTGATTGGAGAATGGAATGGAAAATAAGCCAGTTTTCAGGAATAAGAGTCAATTGCGTGACCTAGACTCAAGATTGACAATAGCAGCAGTCTTCCTCTGGAGCTCCGGCATGTTTCCTCCGACAAGTTTGTCAACTTGTCGCCCATCTTTAAGGAAGAAGAACGTTGGAGTTGCTTTAATTTCCCATGAAGTACTCAGTTCCTGCATCCAATCAGACAGCACATTTCACTTATCAAATATGTTCTCTGACTAATCTCTATCTATTGAACACACTAAAAAACTGAATCAAACATATTAATTTATTGCTATGCGTTGATCACATATGAGAACCTGATGCAGAAATTCATATTTGTGTTTCAAATAGGCATCGACGAATTATTACAGCTCAAGTATAATTTCATCACCATGCATATAGATGTAGATAAGTCTTGACTTTTGTCTTTTAAATTGTAAAGGTGAATGAGAGTTCGTGTAAAAGTAGAGAGAAATTCTTGACAGCCTTGACGTGCATTGATCTTCATTCTCTGTTACCTAAGGCTAACAGTAAAAACATGTTTTACTTACTGCAAGCTCATCAACATCAACTGTTAGAAATACGACGGAGGAATATTTATCCGCAAGCTCGCAGAAAGCTTGTGCAGTTGTTTTACATGGAGCACACCACAATGCACTGAAATTTACGACCACCTGTTGGACAGGTGAGGGGGGAAATTACCAATGTGAGAAGTTAGACATGTAAATGATGACAGTTACATCTGAATACTACCAAAGCATCCATATGAATTTGTCACCCTGTAATGACTGGATTCAGGAGATGTGGGGAAAAGGAAAATGGAGAGAAGGTAAACATAAAAGGTAGCCAAGTGTTAAGAACTTACAATCTTCCCATCCCTACTTGCTTCTGATATTTTTTCATTCCATTTCTCCATAGTGGTAAGAAGGTGAACGTTTCTACTGGCAAATTCTTTACGATAATTCTCTTGATGAACACTTTCTTCATTACCTCTATGACAATTATTACAACAAACGCAGACCTGCAAGAGTTATCCTCAATATGTTGAATGATATATCGAGGATGATGGACCGTGTCTAAATATGGGTTACCATGGACATTAGCATCCGAAGCATGATTACTTGATAAATGGTTCAGAACTGGCAAGCCAGGTTTCTTAAAAAATGAAAGAACTTTCGATTAAAACCCTGATAAGCTGGAGCCTGAAAACTTCATGTATTTTAAGGTGATGATATGTAGGTATAGGACAGAGGCTGAGTTCAAGAGCTAAATAATGCCTTGTGTTACAGCTGATCATACTGGTCTAGATTATCTTCTAGGTTCTTTCAGGTTTATGGAAATACATATTAGGTGGAAGACCCCATGAAAGTTCTGTTTAGAGAAGTGAAGAGGTGATCTTAAATCTAGGCATTCTTGACAAATACTTTGATTTGTTAACTGACACCATCATAGTTTTCATCAAGAAACAAGACATTGTGGATTGTCAACCCTACAACCATTTGTCATTTGAAACGAAATATATACATATTGAGAGGTTTGAAGAAACTGAACATGGAAATGAAGAGGCTTCAAGGTTTCAAAAGGTAAACTTGATCAGGCTCTATTCAACAAAAACAAAGTTGAGAATCAAGATTCACTGCAAAAGAAGTCGCAGCAACAGCCAGCAGGAGCCTTAAAACAGCAAGAGCATTACAGAATGAAGATCACGTATACATGAAGAATATCAGGAGGAGAGATGAGCATAGTTCTTTTCAGCTTGTTTAAAGAGACTCACCGTGGACCAACAATGTCCCATTACACCCTGGTGATGGATTTGCGATTACAGCAGGCTCCTAAAAGAGAATATCCATCAGATCTGTTGCAGTTCTTTTTCTTTTTTCTTCCAGGTAAAACACGAAAGGCACTAGAGATACATGGCATAAGTTCTCTTTATGTATCATCTTTTAAACCAAAAGAGTAAAATCCAGTTCCATTATTTTTGGCTCGAAATGCAAAATAAACTCCCCTAATCTTCTGCGGATTTCATTATCTTATACCTATCTTTTCTCTCTTTATGGTAAAATGTTTCTCCCATTCCTTCTTTTCCCCTCTTACATTAGCAATGACAACATTAAGCCGTCCAAAGCTTTGCAAAACAATAATGTAGTCTTCCTCTTTCTTGCCAAGACAGCAAAACCATTTAAATTTGGGTGGATGCATTTCATCTAAACCAGATTGTTGACTTACAAGCAATAACAATTGGAAATTACAGTTTTGGATAAATTTGTAAGACATTTACGCATTACCTAAATGAGATCATTTCTTATGTTAATTATCATCAAAAGATTCAAACAGCTAGAGCAGTCCAAACAAAGAAAAGAACAGAGGCATGAAGAGAAGTTTTACCTTTGGATCCAATTGATTCTGATATGTAGTGCCTTATCAGAAATAGACAACATGGGCAGTCAAAGATCCCGTAAAACTTTCAACAGAGAAAGAGAAATGCTAGAGACTATAGGTGTCCTTCCCTTCAGGGGGTGTGTTGCCATTTCAAGTTTCCACCTTTGGGTTGTTTCCTGTAAACTAACGACATATTCTACTACAACCAACGAATAAACAAGTGGCTGCTAGTAAAACAATACCCTATTTAATAGACCTTTTTTGGCCTTCTATTTCTATCCTACGACCTCCTTTTTTTGTTCATGGCGTTATTAACCAGAGTGGTGGTTAATATGCAATATGCATTTACAAAGCCTCACCTTACCCTTGTGAAATGCTTTAATCTCAGCCATCTGGAAAATTATCTTTCATCTCTTTTGAATTAATTTACTGCATCATGTTCATTGATTTCATGGATTATCTGTAGTGTGAAATATATCTATTTTATCAAGTTGATTAGCCTGAAAATGGCTTATATTTTAGGAGGTTAAGTGGCATCACAATTAATTCTCTGTAAAGTTATCTTGAATTTCAGCCTAGCATAAGGAAGCTTCAGTTTCATGGATTCTGCAGATCAGTTAAAGCATATCAGCCAGCTTATAATAGTTGGAAAAGAGTTCGCTTACAAGAAATCAAGGGGCAGGAAGTTTATTTTTCCGAAGATTAATTCTAAAAATCTTCTACAGGATTCAAGTACTACAATTCGTGGTGAAGTATGGATACATTGAGAGGTTAAGGCTTAGCATGTGTGCATGATGCATTCATGCATATCGCCTTACCATATCAGACAGCATCTGATATATCATTTCCATAACGCGAAAAATTTAAACTCTCATGGAGTTTGGACATTAGACTCGGCATCGGAGGATGACCTGTTCTTCGAGTCAGAATGTTGAATTTCCTCTATCATCCTAACAACTTCATCCATTTTGGGACGCATATCTGGTGCTTTTGCCACACAAGCCAAAGCAATCTGAAGCATCTGCACCATTTCCTCTTCAATATGTTGGTGCCTTACAAGCTCAACATCAAAAACCTCTGCAGTCCATTCTTCTCTGACAACAGACCGCACCCATCTTGGAAGATCAACCACACTGTCATGCCCTGGAACTTGTAGTGGGGCTTTCCCGGTCAGCATTTCCAGGAGGAGCACCCCAAAACTATAAACATCAGATTTCTGAGAGGCTTTGCGTGTTTCAATCACCTCCGGAGCACGATATCCAATGGTTCTATACATGGTTGTGGGGAAGTTCATCAGAGGAGCCAATCCAACATCAGAGATGCACCCATCAAGATCTGGGGTGAGGAGTACATTGGAAGCCTTGATGTTACCGTGGAAAAATTTGGCACCACCTTCAGAATGAATGCTGGCAATTCCCCTGGCAGTCCCAAGGCATATCTTCACTCTTGCATTCCAATCCAGTGAAGTTCTACCTCCAGCCCTATTGCCTATTATTTCCATGCAAATAGAGCACGGGGAAGAAGTATAAAATTTATATCAGAGACAAATGATAATACAAGGGAGTGCAGTCAAATTGTCCTAGTTACAGGCATAGCAAAGTTGAAGTAAGCTGAAAAGGTTTGATTTATACAAATGTTATGGTAATTATGCAGATCACAGCACACCAAGCAACCAATTTACATCTTTTTAAATACTATGAGAGGTTCCACATTATTTGATATTGTTACCTGGTTCCAAACAACTGTACCAATAATGTCACGACCCGAATCCCGGATCCGTGACCGGCAACGTAGGAGCGGTGTCGAAAGGACACCTCACCTACGCTAAGCCTCAGAACGAACATATCAAAAGAACAATTTGTTCCAAAATACGCAGCGGCTCATAATATTCAGAAATATTATATTATTCAAATACTGATGAAACCGAAAGATAGTTATTAAAACAAAAATAATAATTCATAATACTCATTACATTGTCAAAATCCAAATTTAATTAAAACAAGGTAACAGTGGAGCGTCTAAGACATCAAATCAAAATTGAAAGGAAAGCCTCGCGAACAAGCAAGGCATACCGACCAGAACTGGAGAAGCGGAAACACTCAACAAAGTTCCAGAAACTAAGAACCTGAAATAATATTAAAAATGAGAGGTGAGTTCAACCAACTCAGTGAGGGAATAACATTTAATATACATTTTAGATATTTCAGATATTAATAAGTTGTAAGATGATTTATCTTAATATACATATACATATACATATACATATACATATACTTACTAATCATATTATCATAACGTAACATATAGTTATCATAACGTAACATATTATTATAACGTAGTGGATTACATGTCAGAGATCAGATGACACCCGAAGGTGACCAGATGACACCCGAAGGTGACCAGATGACACCCGTCGGTGACCAGATGACACCCGTCGGTGACCACTGTGGGATGATCAATCGCCACAGGCTGATGCCTCTCTCACCAGCTAGGTAACAGAATACTATGTGCACACAGGCTAACTATTCTCCGTTAGCATGGAGTACTGACAAGTCCCATATCAAGGCATAACAAATATTCACATAATCATCAAAGAAACGTATATCATATCAAATAGAATTTACTTTAACAGATTGCGAGTGAAAATTCAATAATAAATTAGTACTCGGAAAATAAAGCAACATATATAAATATTCAAGAAATTTACTAGTTGTACTCATTGTATAATCAACATACATATTTATTTATATTATATGCATATTAAAGATTATTCCACTCACCCGGAAAATACTGAACTAAAGGAATGTCAGACAAAAGACCCGAAAATCCGATTAAGGATCGTTAGGAGAACCTACAATAAATATATGCAATATACTCAAAAACAGATCAAACAAAAGATCCCAATGCATAAAATAAACCGGGCTTAATCTCCCAAGTTTAGGGACTAAAACGACAATTTTCCAAAACAGGGACCAAAACGTAATTTTACCCAATTTTGAGGACCGAATTGTAAATACATGACCATATTGAAATTTATCCATAATTCGTCCTTATCTTTGTCCAGAATCTTGAATTATGCCCCAAGGTCCAAAATGTGATTTTATCAAAATATTAGGGGTCAAATCGTAATTTGTCAAATTGGAGGACCAAACTGAAAATATTAATTATACTGGAATTTTGCCTTTAAATCATCCTCATTTCTGTTCAGAATCTCAATTTATGCCCCAGGGACCAATCTGTAAAATTTCCAAAGTTCGGGGACTAAACTGCAATTTCCGTAAATTGAGGGACCAAACTGAATTTTCGTCATCTTCAACCTCAAACCCAGAATTTCAACAGATCACCTACTGTTATCCCCTGATTTCTAACATAATTTCACCATTTAAGCAAAATCATAACTCAAAATCATTATCCTTCAATTCAATCTCTTAAAATCAACTAATTCATCAAATACCCACAATAATCAACTCCTAACCTTCAAATTAATTCATCAATTAACTCAAAATACAAACTTCAAAACTCTCAAAATTAATCAAAACCGAAATTTAACATATTATACACTTAAAACTATAAATCTTACCTTTTTACTTATTTCCTCTACTTCTCTTCTCCTTCCTTTCCTTCTCTCCTTTCTTTTCTTCTTCTTCCTCTTTCCCTTATCTCTCCCGTAGCTCTCTTTCTCTCAAAATCAGATCATTCTTTTTTTTTTTTTTTTCTTCTTATTTATATTTATCAACTATTAGTCAATTACCACACTACCCCTCAATCATTTATACCCTCTCTTTAAGCCTCCAAGGGCTTTGTTGCCTTTTCTCATTCCTTTTAATACAAAACATCACAATCTCCCCACCTTATAAAAGTTTCGTCCTCGAAACTTAATAGAAAAGATTGAATGACATCAAGACAAGATAGATCCTAAGCTCCACATATTACGAGGGTTTTAACAAAAACAAATAGATTACGAGGTTTTAATAAAACCATGCTCTGATACCACCTTTGTCACGACCCGAATCCCGGATCCGTGACCGGCAACGTAGGAGCGGTGTCGAAAGGACACCTCACCTACGCTAAGCCTCAGAACGAACATATCAAAAGAACAATTTGTTCCAAAATACGCAGCGGCTCATAATATTCAGAAATATTATATTATTCAAATACTGATGAAACCGAAAGATAGTTATTAAAACAAAAATAATAATTCATAATACTCATTACATTGTCAAAATCCAAATTTAATTAAAACAAGGTAACAGTGGAGCGTCTAAGACATCAAATCAAAATTGAAAGGAAAGCCTCGCGAACAAGCAAGGCATACCGACCAGAACTGGAGAAGCGGAAACACTCAACAAAGTTCCAGAAACTAAGAACCTGAAATAATATTAAAAATGAGAGGTGAGTTCAACCAACTCAGTGAGGGAATAACATTTAATATACATTTTAGATATTTCAGATATTAATAAGTTGTAAGATGATTTATCTTAATATACATATACATATACATATACATATACATATACTTACTAATCATATTATCATAACGTAACATATAGTTATCATAACGTAACATATTATTATAACGTAGTGGATTACATGTCAGAGATCAGATGACACCCGAAGGTGACCAGATGACACCCGAAGGTGACCAGATGAACACCCGTCGGTGACCAGATGACACCCGTCGGTGACCACTGTGGGATGATCAATCGCCACAGGCTGATGCCTCTCTCACCAGCTAGGTAACAGAATACTATGTGCACACAGGCTAACTATTCTCCGTTAGCATGGAGTACTGACAAGTCCCATATCAAGGCATAACAAATATTCACATAATCATCAAAGAAACGTATATCATATCAAATAGAATTTACTTTAACAGATTGCGAGTGAAAATTCAATAATAAATTAGTACTCGGAAAAATAAAGCAACATATATAAATATTCAAGAAATTTACTAGTTGTACTCATTGTATAATCAACATACATATTTATTTATATTATATGCATATTAAAGATTATTCCACTCACCCGGAAAATACTGAACTAAAGGAATGTCAGACAAAAGACCCGAAAATCCGATTAAGGATCGTTAGGAGAACCTACAATAAATATATGCAATATACTCAAAAACAGATCAAACAAAAGATCCCAATGCATAAAATAAACCGGGCTTAATCTCCCAAGTTTAGGGACTAAAACGACAATTTTCCAAAACAGGGACCAAAACGTAATTTTACCCAATTTTGAGGACCGAATTGTAAATACATGACCATATTGAAATTTATCCATAATTCGTCCTTATCTTTGTCCAGAATCTTGAATTATGCCCCAAGGTCCAAAAATGTGATTTTATCAAAATATTAGGGGTCAAATCGTAATTTGTCAAATTGGAGGACCAAAACTGAAAATATTAATTATACTGGAATTTTGCCTTTAAATCATCCTCATTTCTGTTCAGAATCTCAATTTATGCCCCAGGGACCAATCTGTAAAATTTCCAAAGTTCGGGGACTAAACTGCAATTTCCGTAAATTGAGGGACCAAACTGAATTTTCGTCATCTTCAACCTCAAACCCAGAATTTCAACAGATCACCTACTGTTATCCCCTGATTTCTAACATAATTTCACCATTTAAGCAAAATCATAACTCAAAATCATTATCCTTCAATTCAATCTCTTAAAATCAACTAATTCATCAAATACCCACAATAATCAACTCCTAACCTTCAAATTAATTCATCAATTAACTCAAAATACAAACTTCAAAAACTCTCAAAATTAATCAAAACCGAAATTTAACATATTATTACACTTAAAACTATAAATCTTACCTTTTTACTTATTTCCTCTACTTCTCTTCTCCTTCCTTTCCTTCTCTCCTTTCTTTTCTTCTTCTTCCTCTTTCCCTTATCTCTCCCGTAGCTCTCTTTCTCTCAAAATCAGATCATTCTTTTTTTTTTTTTTTCTTCTTATTTATATTTATCAACTATTAGTCAATTACCACACTACCCCTCAATCATTTATACCCTCTCTTTAAGCCTCCAAGGGCTTTGTTGCCTTTTCTCATTCCTTTTAATACAAAACATCACAAATAAAGTGATTCATCAGAATGTTATAACTCTCAAGGTTTTTTCAAGAATAAAAAAACCACCATTGAGATCTATTCAATCAAAAAGTACATTATTCTGCAGCAATCGGCAAAAACCAAAAGTATATAGATGGGTATATAGTTAGCTAAACTTCATCATGAGGAATTTTTAGAGTACCATAACTGTCTTTTCTGGCTGTTAATGACACCCAATCTCATAATCGATTCTAGGGAATTCGATCAATTGTTATTAGCCTATTTGGTATTCTTCACTAATTTAAAAAAAATTTCTTCAACAAATGCTGTAAACCTTCTCTGCAAGGGCTTTTAACTTTCATGGTTTAAGCCATTGTTAATGTGTAACTCTAGTCAATAAATCAAAAGAGCCAGCATGACTACTTTGTGCTAGACTGCCAGAAACAACTTGATGCAGAACTGTTGTATGATAGATGAGATTCCTAACCTTCTACCGTTTTCATTTGGGAAAACATGTTTCTCACAGAACCAAACACAGCTCCTAAAAGGATAAAACTCACTGGCTGAAGTTTAAACCATTTTCTGGTTCTCATTAAACTAGTGAACATTGGTCTTGCTTATTCTCAAGCAGTCGTTACTAGGTGAAAAATTTCCCTGGATAAAAATCACAAGTAGAAAATTTTGATCTGCCTCGCACAAATTTCTAATGCCAGGTGATGGAAGTAATGCAAAAAAAATGTGGAGGAAAGGAAAACAAAACTTATTCATTATAATTGAGCTAAAAGACAGCTTACCATGCAGGAATGCAGATAAGCTGCCTGCTGACATGTAGTTGTGAACTAGAAGCTTCTCATCTTTGGAGTAGTAATAAGCACGGAGTGGAACAATATTAGGGTGCTGTCCAATTCTCCCTATAACTTCCATCTGTTGCTCAAATTCCTTCTTTCCAGCAGCAACTTCCTTCAACCTTTTCACCACCACTGATGTCCCGTCCTCCAAAACTGCCTTGTAGGCTGTTCCATAACTCCCTTTACCAAGAACTTCAGCTGAAGCCCTCAACAAATCCTCAAGATCAAAGCTATAAGAACAGCCTTCAAAGAAGAACAGTTTGTTCTTCTCAGCCTCCTGCACCCCACTACCAAAATCCTTAGGCTTCTCGCTCTCAGCCTTCCCTTTCAATACTGTGTTTCTTGCCCCGTCTTTTCTTTTCAAGAAGCAAACGAAGATAACCATAATTATGAGAAACAGCACAGCTGATCCCCCAATTGCTATAGCAATTATAGAATTTGAACCAAGTTTCTTGTTGGAAGCAGTGTGAGATTGGGGCTTTGTTGGGGGGTTTAGAAAGTCATTTGGGGAAGGAGAAGGTGAAGAGGAGATGGTGGGGCAACGCTTGAGAGGCAGTCCACATAATAGAGAGTTCCCAACGAATGAATAATAGGAGAATTTCTGGAAAGAAAATGGAATTGTACCATTGAAATAGTTAAAGCTCAGATTTAAAGCCTTGAGTCTTGGAAGGTTGATATCGGGTATGGCTCCGGAGATGGAATTGTTTTGGAGGTATAATGCAGTGAGCTGAGTCAGATTCTGTATGGTGGGTGGAATGCTCCCAGTGAAGGAGTTAAAGGAAAGATCCAAGACATTGAGTTGAAGGGAGAGCAAGGCAGGGAAGACGCCAGAGAAGTTATTCTGTTGCAGGTAAAGGTGCCGAAGGGAAGGGAGGGAGGGGATATCAGAAGGAAGCTTTCCATTGAGGCTATTGGATCGGAGACTGAGAATCTTTAGAGAATTAAGTTTTCCTATAGTGTTGGCAGGGATAGGGCCATACAGTCCAACGCCCGGAAGATGGACAGCAACCACCCCGGTTCCATTTGTGTTGCACGTAATGCCAACCCAGGAGGTGCAAACTGAGGTAGAAGCATTCCAGTTGAGTTTCCGGATGTGTGGAACAGCAGCAGCAAAGTCAAGAAGTGCTTGTCTGTCAGAATTCAGGTCAGCTATAATCTGAGGAACAACTGGAAGTATGAAGAAAAGGAAAACAACTGTGGAAATGGAGGACAGGAGCTTCATTGATAGTTGCTCAGTTTGAAATGAACTATGCTTGTTTCTGGCTTCAGCAGCTCCCGGTTCTCCCCTGGTTCAGTGAATCAGAACATTGATAAAAGTTAGCTGAACATGGTTCTGTGGAAATGTTGAAGTTACTGAGATCGTTCACCACAACAGTAGATTACTGTACGTTAAAGTTGAATTTACTTTAGAACAAAAGAAGAAATAATAAATAAGGTGTTGTTGATTGACATTTTTATTTTGGGAAAGCAAAGCTCACTTACCAGAGGAAGCACATGTCAAAAAGCAGAGTGGTGATAAAGAATCCAAGAGGAAAAAAAAAAAAGATTGATGTAAAGAGAAAGCAAAAAGTTAAATTCTCTCCTTTTTTTTGTTAAAGAAAAGGCATTTCATAAAGAAAGTAGCACTATTGTTCTAACTAGCAGTATTAAGAAAGTAGGAAACAGATGCCACTAAGTCACTATCATTCACTCAGAATCTCATTTAATGCTTGTTCATTTTGAGCTATGGAGCTGTGTAAACCTGCGTTATTCATTAGAAGAAGAAATCGATTGGGAATCATGCAGGAGGGAAGCTCACAGGAAGTAACCATAAAGAAAATAAAGGAGCAAATAATTGATATCCAGTTGGATGTTAAAGAAAGTGTGCCTGATATCACTTGCTGATAAACAACATAAAATATATTTTCAAAAGTTAGCAAGTGACAAACAAATATTATGGAGATAGAGACTTATACCATGGAAACATGACAATTTTTCAATCTAATAACTTCTGCCTTGCATATCCAAAAGTACGTGCAAGAAAATCAGAATACAAAAATCTTTCCTGAAATCAGTTCCTGCAAATAGAAGGTAAAAGAAATAAAGGGGCAATACACTGAGAGGAGAACCAAGTTCAAGTGCTTTAAGTTGACGCTCCAGCTCAAAAATACAAAAAAAAAAAAAATTGGTGGAAGTGATAATGATAGTAATGGAATGCTAATTTGGGTCACCGAATTTATAGGCTAGTAACTGTATATATTCTTAGTAATTCTCCCAGCTGCTGTCTAAATATTCAGATTAAAAAGCGTTATCGCTGACCATGAATTTAAGGTCTGAAACTCCTTTCAAGTCCCAATAATGGATGTACAGAAGAACTTGAATCAAGGCAGAACCCCAAATCTAATTCAAGTTTTCAAGACAATGAAAATTTTATCAAGAAGCAAAAAAACCAAGCTATGAATAAAGAAATGGAGGTTATTTATTGTTATCAAACTTCTTGTATCTTGTTTAAAAAGGGAAAAAAAAAGAAAAAGAATAAGCATGCAGATGCATTCTTGGCCATCAACACGACAACCGACAGTGTGACTGTCTTTGTAACTAGGAATTAACAGCGTGAAATGCTTGCAAAAGTACGAGGACTGAAGCCTCTATATGCTATTCGTTTCTCTCTTTAAAAACTATGCAAGACTGCATTGAAACATGTTTGGTCCCGTTTTTCTTTTTTTATTGGAATACAACCGTGTCTTCTATGCATGCAACCATTGACAATGACACAGCAAGCATTTGAAGTCCAATACGGCTTCGCATTAACAGTAAATGTAACCTTAAATTACCCAGGAAAAGCTTGTGAGCACAATGAATTTGTAGAGCTCACAACCCGCTTCTCAACTTCACAAGAAACTGTAGCCTTTTCATCTATTATCTTCTATATGTGTATGAAAAAGAGAGACAGAAGGGGGGGTGATGATAAGAACAGAAATCCATAGATTTAATATTGCTCTAGCATAATTAAAAAGTAATCTTGTTCTAGTATGGTTAAGACAGTAGGATAGGCAGTAAGCTGGGAGTTTGTTGCAATGTCATTTTCTTGCCATGAGATTTTACCTGTGTTGGACAACAAACTCAATTATGGCAACGAATGTTAGTCAAAATCTATGATGAGACTTCCATCATATTTGACAGAGGGAAAGAATTCAAAACTGCCTTGAGCTTACTAAGGGATAGCTAACACTAGATTTCTTTCTTCTCTCTCTCTCTCTCCTCTTTTTGACACGTACAGGCAAGGGGAAATCCAGCAGACAGAAGATGATGAATAATTAAGCATGAGCTCTTAATTTGTCACCCTTTATGAAAGCGTTTAGAGCGTATTTGTTTGCCATTAGCTTACAATGTATTGGCATAATAATAACGATAATAATGACTTCTTTCCTGTGGTTCCAAATACATTATGATGAATTTGAAAATTTTCCGGAAAAAGGAATGATGATTTTAAGCATGGAGAGTTATGACTTGTTTTGACTCCATGCTCAACATCCAACCTACAAACTGGAGCTCACATGGTAGGGTGGGTCCTTGCCTTCTTTTCCTGACAATGGGAAGGGGAGGGGGTCCGTTTCCTTTATTATCAGATCCTGCCTTGAAAAGAGCCCAACAAGGTTTTATGCTGAAACAGATAGACCGCTGGGAATTTAATAAACCGTGTTGTCTTTGCTAGTTGGGTGTCATTTTCCAACCACTTAGACGAGAACAAGACTCGAGTAATTACGCGGACTGACCATAGCTGAAACAAACAGGTCCTGTTTTATCCAGTTCTTGAGAGACACGAATCCACAATGGGACCAAATAAGGAAATCAGGTTCCGCAGAAGGTCCTTGGTAGTTGGGTGCGAGCATCAAGTCATGAATCCCACCTCCCTCCCTCACTCACGTCATGGCAACGGCAACCACAAACATAGGGGACCTTCTGTGTTGCGGATATAAACATCGTAGAGGAAAGGAAGGGACTTTAATGAAGACGCATTAAAAGTTAGAAAAATGCACTCCTCTACTAGAGCCCATAACCAGTGAAGTTGCAAATTGTGTAAGAGCTAGATGTCTTGAACTTGTGCAGAAGCTTTCATGTGCTTAAAAATCCAGAGATGTCAAAACTGCTGATGTTCAGTTATCATGCAGTGGTTGTCATAATTACCTATCAGGCATCAGCAACTGCACCCCAGACGTTGGTGATAAACATCAACCATCCCATGAATTAGCTGACAAGCAGACCTTTCACAGAACTTGTGACTTCTAAACAAGACTGCAAAATTAACAATGGTCCAGTGGCAGCTTCTGGATCAAGAGAAATAACCTAGCATGCAACAGGCTTTATAACAAGATCAGTCAGGAGTGCTAAATTAACAAACAGAAAAGTACGCTATGCATGTAACTAAAAATGCACAGGCAACATGGATATCTAGTCTCCAGTACTGAAACAATTGCAATCCAGGTCTAAATCTATAAACCAAAGCAGATTATCTTAGAATGATTTTAGAGCATTAAAGAAAAATCATAAATTATTGCTACAAGAGATTTCCAGAGTAAATTGGCAAGCAAGGCAAGGAAACTGATCCATGTCAGAAAAAATGCCTTCTGTGTGAAAGGCTGCCTCAGTTGTATGCTTTTATTGCCTCGTACAGGCCATCTCAACTTCAATAGTACAAAAACTTGTGAGATTTCTGAAGATGACTCGTTAGCAGTTCAGGAAAACTTTGCACAAACTGTGATACTAGTCATGATGCCCGTGCATCAAGCCACGGGCCTCCATTAAGCAAAACAAATCCATGGAAATGAAAAACAAAGGGAATGAATGGAAGGGAAACGAACATCAATTTACTAAACAGGCACTAGGAGCCACCTTTTTCAAGCTTTTCAATTTCCTCACGGTGCTTTCTTTCAGCTTCCTGAAGTTCCCTCTCGGCATCCTTCTCTTCCTCGATTTGATCAAGATCATCAAATTCCTTGCTTGCTGCCATTGCTTTCACCACAGGATCTCTCAGCTCAGATATCAAACCACCACCAACCTTGTATTCTTCTTCGTCTCCAATCAGAAATAATCGCTGATCAGGTCCTGATGCCATGGGGATGTCAACAGCCAATAACCTCATATCATACTGCACAGAAATTTAAAACAGTTTTTTGAATAAGGGTTAAGTTGTTCATTTACCCTTATCAATATGTAAATTTTCTCACACACACATATATATACATATAAGTGACAGCTCTGGGATTACTTGTGCACAGAGCTCCAGGATAATACATATAAGAAGCTGCTGCCAATAACAGTTTCTAACTTCTAAATTGATAGAAATATGCAAATATGAATTAATGCAACAATCCTCCCAACCACAACCCCCTTTCCCTCTCTCTTGCACAGATACTCACGTGCTTAGAAAACTTCATTTACTGTTTAATGCAACAGCAACACGGGTGGCAATCAATTTGCTCCACTTAAGAGAAGCTCAATTTATGATTTATGAGTAGCGAAAGACCAAAAGAATCATAATCATAGATTCCAATTTTTCATTTCTTAAAAACATTCTATTGCCTGATCAGATGATCGAAACAAAGAAAGCGAGCATTCAGATGTTCGAAACAAAGAAAGCGAGCATACCTGGCCTTTCTTCTTCTTAACTTCAACACTGACGAGACCTTTTCTCTCAGAACCTTGTATTGGGAAGATGAGAAAACACCGCTTGCTCCTAACAGTTGGCTTAAAGTTCTTTAGAATAAGTCCACCTCCTGACATCACATAGGCTCTTAATACTGTTCCTGTGAGAGGAGCACCCATAACCTCAAGAATCCCAGCTGAGGTGTTCAGCTTTGTCATGGCCATTCTATAAACTTTATCAGGATTGATTGTAATTCTTGAGCGGATATACAGGCCCTTTAGCAGTGACATAGATACACAAAACACACAAATGTTAACATGTAAGTTGATCCTTGCTTATGGTACATAGACAAAACCAACAATAGTTTGGGGATAAACTGCAACAGAATCTGTACTTTTAAATATATGGAAAATCCATAAATAGAAAGACTCAAGGACTTCTGATTAAGGATGCACCTTTCAATTTTGATCCCATAATGATGACTTCCAACTTGTTTTATATATAGCATAAGCTTTAGGTTTGAAACATGAACACTAGCAGAATCTGCATTCTAGGAGAATGCCAGCTGCTAGTTCTGGGGAAGCTACATTGGAAACAATGATGCTGCAACTTAGTTACATCAAAAACAGTGGGGGAAATAAGCAATCATATCCCTGGTGCCAGCTGTTAGAATTCAGGGTGGGCTAATCACCTGTAAGTAGTGCAATTCAGTGATCAACAGGGTCACTACTGCAATCTTATTTGAGAAGCATCTCTTTATGTTAATGGTTGTTTCTTGGTGGGGTATATATTTGACTAGAAAAAATGGTGTTAGCTCACCTAAAGTCATCTAATGTGACTGGATTAGAAGTTTTGAAGTACCTGGTCTCAGAACCTCACTTAATCCATCTATCAATACTCTATATAAAGGCAGAGTTTGGGTTAGGGGTTGGGGTAAGCTTTTGAGGCAATGCCCCTCTTTATTTTATTTTATTTTATTGTGCTCTTTATTATTGTTTTTTTCAAATAATTATTATTATTTTATACATGTTTTAGTTATATTATTTTATGTCCTAAATCATAGCATCCTAACTTTAGATTCTTTCCAATATTAATACTAATTAAGAGCTACACGTTAATTATTTATTTTATTCTTAAGAGATATGAATTCTTTTTCTATTTTCCAATTCTAATACTAATTTACAATACAAAGAATCCTATTGTTTACTCTACTTATAATTCTAAACGCTTATAAAAACAACAATATTTTATTTCTTGTAAATTGAAAAAAATCAGAACTGACTAACATTGGTATTGATCTTTGTTATCAACTTACTTATTATATATATATTGTTAAACTGGTTATATATTTATCTATGCTCTTTTCTCAATTTTGTTTGTTATAATTTTGAGCATGCTGTTTCTAATCTTGAATCATACATGTAAGAGTATCTGATATGATCATGAATTCATAATCTTCTTCTAATGGTTGCTTTACTTTCATATTATTGGTGCCTAATTCTATCAATTTGTTACTACTTTCAATTTTCTAACATGTCATGCTACAAATCTCGTTCTTACTCAATAAGGGATTTGTGAGGATCAGGGTGTTAGTAGGATTTATGTGAGGTCTGTTTCTCTTCTGGCTTATCTCTATTGCCTGACAAATCCTGTTTTCCCATTATTATAATCTACTGTCCATCAGATTGTTAATGATACCAAACATACAAATAATACCGTGTACCTGTATAAGGGCATTAGAAGACATTGACTAATTATTTTAATTTTTTGCACCATCAAACATTCCAACTATATTTTTTTCTCTTTTGCAATTTGCTATGAAATTTAATATTATTTGAACACTCATTATTATAATAAATTTTCAAAGCATGAAATCCCAAAATACTTTATTCACTCAAAACAATGAAATAGATTTTATTTATATAACAAGCATAATGAAAATTTCAATTTAAGCAATATTCGTCATGAAATATAGTATTAAAAAAAAATTCCAAGCTTCTAACTTGAATTGTTGCACTGCAAATTTTATTTAGCATATTAATTAACAAGAAAACAACATTATGTTCTTTTTGACAATATAGCATTTGAATTTTCTCACTAACTGATTTTATTTCACATGTGTATAATGTGGATATTAAATATTCAATAGATTTATGTTGATGTTAATATTAGAATTAATCATGTATGAAAAATGATTTAGTTATTTAAAATTGTTTACATACACAACATTAATTTTGGATGTTTGTTCTTAAAAGTACTACTTTTTAACCAGCATAGTTATGTTTTAAAAAAAACTTTAATCATGTATTCAACAATCCATCCTCAATAATAAATAAAACAGAATGACTACATGGGTGCCATGTGCAAGGCATGTCAGCATACACTATGAAAAGTAAAATGTGTGAGAGTACCAAGGAATTAGAAGTCTAGGCAATTAAGTCTGTCAAAGGATTCTTCTACGGTTGACATGCTATGCTTTTAAACAAATTGTATCAATTCAAGTGTCCTTCCTTTTGGTGTCGCCATCAATTTCTGTTTTCTCATTTCTTCCCTATTCTCATACATGTCACCAAGTATAAAACCTTGTGAACATGATCCAAGCCATGGTTTTTGTAGTCACTATTCTGTCACATTTGAAATGTGAAAGAAAAATCCCAATTGTTACTATCTCCTATGGGTGACATGGACAGGACAGGGCAGGCAAAAAGGCAAGAAAAATATGGAAGAAGAACCCACAATGTAGGAGACTTAAACTGGATAGAAACAATCAAACCTCAACAGCAATAAGAGAAAACTGACCAAAAGGCATAACCATTTAGGCTTTGCTACATAAATAAAACATTTATGTGGTCATCTAGTTAGCTCATTGCCCAAGACTAGAATTTCCTATGCATCTCAACTTAAACACTCCCACAGAGACACTTAAGTAGGATTAGACAGTTTCAAATCTTGACTCTTATTTCCTACGAACCTAAAGTTTTAAACACTATATACCCCTAAGTTGGAACAGATAGTTTCAACACTTAGCATTTGTAAGAGTGGGATTATATAGCTTCAGCACCTAGGTAGGACTAGAAAGCTTCGACATCAAAACTCAAAAACTTGACTCAGCCAGTATTGATAAGCAGTAGAAACAATTATAGTCGAGATATTAATTTGTACATTCAATGTATGACAGACTGATCAAAAGATTAGAGTCTCATTCTTAAGAGCTTTAATCATCACCTGATCACTGCATCTAAACTTGAGGTGCGATAACTTCTAGTAACTCACTTCCTTTTAGTGAAAGCAAAGTAAATTGACTGTGCTTTTGCCACGATCATCATTGATTCGTGTTTAAACAACACTCCACGCCATTGAAGTAAAAATAACAAGCTATGTTATCCACAAAAACATGTTCAAACATAGAATGTTGGTAGAGGCACTACCATAACAATAACAGGAGAACCCATCTCGTGCTTGTACTCCAAAGAAAAATCTATCTATTCCACAACTTAACGCATGTGAACCGCTCATCACATTTAGGAAAATCGTAAAGTCAAGATAAATTTTATAGTTAGTTCGCACATCAATAATCCAAAAGGAGACATCACTCACTTATAATCAAAATAATTCCGTTGCACAAATAGAAATAACAAAACACCGTAAAACGATTAGAGAAAGAACTCACAGAAAAGGCTACGATGGCAGTTGAAAGGGCGAGAAACCCATACTTCGCCATGCCTTCAGATAGACTAACAAAAGTATTAGCAATGCCAAACATAATCCTCCAAAGCAAAGCACAAATTATCACTCCTCCAGCCCCGAACAAAAACAAGGAATTCCTCTTTAAAAAGGCATCAATTTGCAACCCTAAAGCTTCACGGTACCTCGAGAAAGCAGAAGTAACAGCAGTGGCCGGCTTCTCAAGAAGCTTTTTTGCAAAATTGCCATCAACCCTTTTCCCCAAATCCGAAGAACCTTTGAAAGAAAACTGCCTCACCCCATAGGAAAAAACTTTCCATTTTTAGAAAATGAAGAATTGGGTTTTTTGTACAGGAGAGAAACTGAGATAAACCCAGATTAGAAGAAGTGGGTTTTGAAGTAAAACATGGGATTTGAGAGTTTAAAGGAGTGAAATTTGAGGATGCATTTGAGTAAGGTCTGGTAAAAGTGGAAGAAATTCTAGAGGCAAGAGAAGGAGTGGTTAAAGGTGGGGGCTTGGAAGTAAAAACATGATTGTAGTGGAGTTTGAGAAGACCTTGGATGATTCTTGGTGATTGTTTCGACATTGTTGATCGGTTAGTAAAAAGAAAAAACAAGATGTCTGTAGGAAACTATAAATCAGAAAATAAGAAGGGGTTTGTAATGGTGGTTCCTTGTCAAGAAAATCAAGGTTAAAACATAGTGTCATTTATGATATGAATCCAAAAGGTTTTCTAATTTTATTCATGTCTGTAACTAAGAAGCCGGTGAGAGTTTCTCCTCCTTTGAGGCTCTTGGGAGAAGGCACCGAGGAGGAATTACTTTTCCTTTTTCGGGTTTTTTTCATGGGGTCAACCACGAGGGCTCCCTCCACCGTAATGTTTGTTTATGGTGTGGTTGGTGTCATTTGTTGTTTTTTTTATATATCTAGTTTTTTTTTTTTTGAAAAGACTGATAATTTTATTATATTAAATACAGTATAAATAAATCATTGTTTTTATGTTATATTAAAAAAAAAAATACAATTTTATATTTTAAAAAATAATTGACAACATTAGATTAGTAGTGTAAGGTAGTTTTTAACTAATCTTTTCAATAATTTATTCCAAAAATAAAACTCATTAATTCTCGTTATGTATACATAGATGAGTTTGAGTCAATTTGAAACCAATAAAAAAAAATCGGTTACATTAGCAACTTCTATTAACATACAAGTTAAAAAAGATATTAGCTAGTGAAAATTTTTTAATCATGTAATAAAGCAACTTTCAATAAAATAGATAATAGTTCAGAAAACTAAAAATTAAATTTAATAAAATAGTGATATAGAGATAACCTTATATCTAAAATCAAAAGTATTGGAAAAAAACTTGAACTAAAAAATAATTTTGTATCTAAAAATCTTAAATATATAAATGACGTCACAAAACCAATTAATTTTTTATAAATCAGTGTATGATCTTTATCCATGCAAGGAAATGTTATTTTGCCACATACAAAAAAAAAAATTAATGTTTATTCTCCAATTTGCTGCTGAAATTTATAACTAAAAAAACATAATATATAGTTTCCTCTAACTAACCTTAATGAACTCCTTTTGAATTACAAGTTAATTGGCCTAAAGTTGTAATTAACTAATATAAGCTCAACAATGAAATAAACTCTTAAACAATGTCTAATAGGCAGAACAAACTCAAATTAAAAATATTTATTCAACACTAAGTTGATAAATAAAATAGGATAATAAAAACAAAGTTTTCATGTTAAAATTCCTCCATGTAACTGAATCTCCAATTTTTTGCATATTTTTGGTAAATTTCCAGTCTTGACTTTCAATATGTTGTTTTCTCTCACTTGAATGAATTAATGAGTCTACCATATATGGTTGTAAAGCTTGAGATGTCTAGTTTCCAACCTAGCTTGAAAAGAAGCAAATTTCTATATATAGCTCGAGGTATGTCTCAAACAGTACACAAAAGTTTAATTTGACAGATTTGACAAGATTTGTCTAATAACTTCAACTATCTAACATAATATGTTCCTGAACTCCATTTAACCTTAAAATTTACCAAAATATATTTATATATATTTAGTATCTTCCTATAAAATTTTAGTTTATTTCGATGTACAATTTGAGAAATATTCTCAATCTTGCAAAAACTGGTCAGCAATTATTTTATATATCAAGTTCAGACCTAACTTGGTTCGTATCACTGGCATTATGGTTATATTTTTTATTTCTCAAAACTTTTTAACTAAAAAATAGAAAGATAATGTTTTTGTTTAACACCATGAATTAAAAAATATATGCATAGAACATCTCAGTGAACTAAGTGTAAAAGAAGGGGTAGAGTTAAGAAAAATTAAATCGCCACATAGTTTATAGTAATTAAAAACCCTAATTGGTGTTCAGATATTTTAGGTAAGAAGTTGATTATACAAAAAAAAAAATAAAAAATATATATATATATACATGCTAATAATTAACCTAAACTATTATATATATAATTATCATTTTTTAAGATCATAGACTACCAAAACCTAAAACAATGACTTAGACCTAGTTTTGCTAACATGATCTAATCCTTACTTTAAAAATAAAAACATTAGACCCGAAGGGATAATAATGATTATATAATCTTTGACCTATTTAAATTAATTATATATAAAATGAGCCCAAATACCAACTCAAGTTCTCACACCACATAAAGTAAAAATATATAAATACCACGTGTATCAAATAAATTATCATTTTTTGTATTTTTTATTATCATTTCTTTTAGTGACAAACAATGAGAAGTTGCGTATTGATAATTCTTAGGAAAAATTAGCCTCATTATCCCATTGTTAGGTTTATTTTTTACTTTAACTTTATTCTTTTAAAAATTACATTTTATATATATCATGGGTTGACATAATTTTCAGATTGAATGAAATAACCATAATATCCTCATTTATATTATATTATATTATATTATTGTCGAATTTGTAGATTGCTTATACATAGTTTTGAAGAGGTGCAATTCGAGACTCTGGTAATCTTTCTTAATTTGCTCTGGCATCATTTTTAATCTTTCATTTCTTCTCTCTCCTCATTGGTAGATTCAAGTACTTCCTCCTGGAAAAAAAAAACAAAAAAAAAACAAAAAAAAAACAAAAAAGAGGAAAAGGCTCATCAGGGAAGTGTTTTTATCAACCAACTTAGGGTTTTCTTTGTTCTTGATAATCTAGAGTGTGATGAACTATTGGTTTCAATTTTTTCATGGTCTTATTAAATCTGGGTTCAGGGTTCATGTTAATTTTCTCAATTGAAAATACTAATTAACATGTTATTGGGGTTGTTGTGTTGATCAGGGTTACTAGTGAAGGTGATGGTTGTTTTGGTGATTTTGATGTGGTGTGAAGGAGAGGAGTTGTTGCAATGGTGGGAGAAGACTGGTTTATATGCTGGAAAGATGGTGGTTACAGTAAAATATAATTGGTCTTCTATCAAATTGAATGTTTAGGCTCAATTTATTATTATTATTTTTTTTTTTGTTAGAGATCTAGGTTTGGGTAGTTATAGCCTGTTGGGTTAACCTGAAACCCAAATAATCCGACATAACTCAAGTGAGATCCGGTTAAAAATTGAAGAGAGATCTCAACAGTTTTTTAGTCCAAGTTATGATTACAAGTGTTAGGAACTTTAAACAAGTAGCTAAGGATTGGAATTGAATACTTTATTATTAATGACTCTGGCTTTAAATAGCCATTCAATACAATCTTAACATAATCGAAAGCAAGCTACATTTTAGCAGGAATAAAAGCTAAAGAGATAACAGAAATATTAAACAAATCAAATGCAGGTAGATAATCCTACAGACTAGGATTGTTCTTGTAGATCATCAGTTTTATTCTAACAAACTCTAACAGATAGTAAAGTATCCTACCGTTTCTAACAAATAAACTGCAGGAACTATGCTGCAGAAAGAACGAATCTGCAGGAAGACTCCTTCAACAAGAACCCGAAAAAACTCTGTTTATTTCTTGAAAATTGGATTTACAGATAGAAAAACATGAATCCCTCTATATCACTGATAAAGTGGATAATCTTTCACCATTTTTCAGAGACAAAAAAAGGAAAATGATTTTGCTTTAGCAAATCAAAAGGGAAGAATAAGAAAAAGCTTTGGTGAAAGATAGAATGGGACTTACGGAGATTAGATTGGCAGAGAACTGAAAATGAAACAGAGAGTGAGAGAGAGGGAGGAGAAGACGAAGCGGGAGATAAAGAAACTAAACGCCTAGAATAAGACATAAAGGTAACCGGTGGGATCTTGCCACTGGAAATAAAGAGTTGATGTGTTGGTTAAAGAAAGGTGATTTCACTTCCTGGATTTGAATCGAATTGATTTTCTTGGTTGCTCGGGTCAACTAGTATGACCTGAGACTCGTTTTTTGTTCGAGTTAATTCTTATCTGAGTTTGATAACTGATTGTGATTTTTTTAATTCAATGAAAAAATTGTAATATTTTATATAAAAAAATTTTAGTCATTAAATGAAATATAATGATAATTTTATAAATAATTGGTTTTTTTTTTTTACTTTTGTTTAAGTGATGTAAAGTGTTATCAATTTATAAAGTTTATTTAAAGTGTAATTTTTAAAATAATCATAGTTTTGAAGCCCGGCCCGGCGGATCGACCCGAGGCTGGAACGGGCCAGGTTGAAGAGAAAAACAAGAAAAAAAAACCCGGTATGACCCAGTAAAAAACCGGATTGCAATCCTTTGACTTTTTTTTATTACTAAAATGATATCGTTTTTGATTTTTAAAAAAAATTGACCCAGACGATTCAGTGACTCAATCACAACTTAGAACTTGAGCCGTGGATCGGATTTAAAAACTATAAAAATAATAAAAATAAAGTAAAAATATAACTAAATTATAGGATTATAAAAGTAATTTTTCCTAATTCTTATTATTTGTTTATTTTTATCCTCCAACAACTATTGTATAATTTATTTTTTTCTAGGTTAGCGTTACAAATAATAAAAGTTTATTATTACATGAAAAGAATTCAAGGAAACCTTTATGATATTGTTTTTGATAATTTTAAATATGATAAAGTCAAATTACACAATAAACAATTTTGTTATTCCTATGTCAACATACTTAAGTAATGATGGGCTAATGATTCATTTATCCCATGTTAAATTTATGGACAACCATTACAATAAGTAATTAATATAAAGGCAAATGCATACCAAATTCACACAAAAAATAATGGATATAAATTGCTTTAAAATTCTAAAAATTTCCTATGAAAGCAACCTCTTATAAAAAACCAAACATTTTTTCAAATGACATAATTCTTATAAAAACTCAGGTAGAAAAAAACAATATAAAATGTTTGGGGGCATGATTAGATTGGGGAACTCAAGAAACACGATAGGGTTGGCTTAACGATTCCTTTTCTAGGAAAACAAAAAGTGAGAAGCAAAGTTGATGATTTTTGAGATAAATATTTTTAAATAAAGAGGTATGTCAATATCATCTAAGATTGTCCCTTTTAAAATATCAAGATCACAAGTTGTGATTTGGGTAAACAAAAGCTAAAAAAACCACGAAAGCTTGCTACGAGGATCAAAGTTTTGAAAAAAAAAATCCATGAAAAAAAGGGACCTATATAATACATGCATATTAATCACAATACATTGCATTTGATCTTTATAGGGAGTCCAAGGAAAGAATCATTGATGGACTCGAACTTTTCCAGTAAGAAAGACCCAGCAAGACTCTTGCTATTTGAAAATCAGCAAAGTTTTTAGCAATAATATATTTTTAACACCTTTTAAGTATGCTTTTTAGCATATCCATTTTTCTTTTAAATATGTTTTGTAGCCCTCATCTATCAGATAATATGCTTTTTGGCTCTATTTCTTTTCTTTCAAGTACGCTTTCTAGCCCTCTCATACCATATATTATGCTTTTTAGCCCTATCTATTTTTCTTTGAGTGCATTTACTAACCCTTATTCATCAAATAATACACTTTCTAACCCTATCTTTTACCTTTCAAGAATGTTTTCTACCCCTCACATACTGAATAGTACATTTTCTAGCCATATCTCTTTCCTTTCAAGTGCATTTTGTAGCCCTCATATATCAGATAATGAAATTTCTAGTCATATTCATTTTCTTTTTGAGTATGCGTTTAAACCCTCACTTCTAACACTTTTTGAAGGATTGGCCATTTATTGATCTGGTGAATCCATAACCTCTCATCTTTTTTTATTTACAAGTTTACTATCTAAAGTCTCTTACAAGACTTTCTATCGTAAGCATTATAAAGATGAGACAATTGTCATAACCTAGATTTGGGTTCCCCTTAAAACAAGTTATCTTCTTGTTTCAAAAAAATTAGATAAAAAGTAAAAAAAAAGTAAAAAAAAAATAAAAAAGATGAAAATGAAAAAATATAGGTAACTTAGCAGAAGCAGGCTGAGAAGGGTTGCAGACATATGGAGGAACTAAACTGGGATTTTAGATCGAATTGGAAGCCCAATTATACCTTATTGTACCCAAGATTGAAAGACAATGTAAATTCAAGGTCATTGGATAAATTTACATAAAAGTTAAGTTTTTGAGGACTTGATTAGACTTTTAATATGCCAATTTGATTTAATCATGGGTCCATTTAAAAGTTTAATTAAGTTTAAGAATTAATTTGGGTCAAATTAAAATATTTAATTAAGTGTAAGGATTTAATTAGACTTTTAAATGGTCAAATTAATTTTATTTGGGGCTTAATTAGTGAAAAAATAAGTTTGGAAGATCATTTGGGCTTAATTGAGAAGATTGGAATTTTAAAGGATCAAATTTAACTTTTTTTAAGCTCCATTGGATGAAACTAGGGATAAAATTGCAATAAAAGACGAAATTTGAGGGTTAGAATTAAAAGAGGAAGTTTAAAACCTAATTTTACCATAAATGCCAAAATTATATTGTTTCATTTAAATGAAATGGTGCATTTTGACCAAAACAATGTATTTTAGGGTTATTGTTCATCACCTTCCCTAATAAACCTGAAACTGACAGCTTTGATGCCATCTTTTCCAGCCTCTTCCTCTCTTATACCTTCATCATATAAGAAAAGAAATATGTCACCCTTGTGACTTGATAATGTACTACACCCTCGACTTGAAAACCACAAATTTGTTACCCAAAAAGTCAATGAAAAAGTGGCCCAAATCCCCTAACCCAATCATCCTTACAACCTGGTTTTGCAAGACTAGGTTATTGTTTATGGCCATTGGATAGGATTCTTCTCAAGCGAATCAACGACCACAAACCATGCTCACAAGACCTCTCATGCTCTTCTCTCACCCCTATAAATAGAAGTGGATTTCATGCAAGAAAGAAGAAAAAACACCCTCAACACCTTTTTTTTTTTTTATAAAAAAAAAAGAAGACAAACCTTCCCTTACAAAACTAGAAATAAATCAGCCCCCTAAACTACCCATAATATAGCCTTCCATCCTATATTGTAGCCATGTACCACCCCTATCATACCCTATAATAACTCACGGTTCACACCAACAAAAAAGAACCCAAAAAACACCATAAAACACCATAATCTCCACCATTTTCTCTTCTTGCAACCCCACAAGCTTTCTTTCTCTTCTCTTGGTTCCACCAATGTCAACAGTTGTCACCAGCTGCACCATGAGCCACAAACGCCTCCACCATTGACCACCACAACATCATAACAATATCCTCCCTTAACCAGGAAAGCTCCTCCTTGTTTTCCTTTAATTCACTATTACCATTAACATGCAGAACCTGAAATAATTTATATTTTGTAAAAATACTAGCAACTTAGTCAATAGGCTAGAATAGTAGCCAAGTTACATGGGCTGCACTTAGGCCGAACCCATTTTAGAAAAATAGAGATTAGTTAAGTCATCTATCATCTTAATTTTAAGTTTTAAGTTTGTTTTTGTTTAAAAAATATGTCACATGAAAAAACATGTATTTTTATAAGATACATCATGCAACACATTTCACAAACATACACTCTCTAAACTAGATAATTACAAGGGTGCAACAATTTCCTTCTTTCTAACGGTGTTTTGTAAATTTATAGTGTAATAGATAGGATTTGTAACTTAACCCTATGCCGCAACCAAGAGAAGAAAAACCAGACTCAATTTAATGGCCACTGTAATGCAACATCCGATCGAGACATTTGATTTAGAAATACGAGAGGTTGAGGATAACCCATGAAGGATAGCAGCGTTCCACTTTCGTGATAACTTGCAGCAATATTGCATCAAAATATCTCTGAATCATAACACACAAATTACATTCTGGTTATTAAATTTCAGGGCAGTGCGGCTAGGTCTTCAACCAAATAAAAAATTAAAACTGTTAAGACCTTTTCTTTCCTAGATTTACATAGTCGTATTCTATTCTATGAGCCAGGCCCGGCAGGTCAAATAAGCAGCCTACCTCCTTGATTTGTTTGAACTCAAAGAAAAACTTAATTTAATCTGAAAAAAAAATCCAGAATTGTTTCAATTTTGTATTTATTTAAATCTCTAATATTGAACGGGACGAGGGAGGTTTGATAACTACATTCTTCTCTCGAGGCATTGGAATCTCAAATTAATTCGCGTGAGATAGACGCTCCTTCTGTTGGACGGGTTCATGTGCAGCCATTATAGGAGATCAACGCCGAGCAAAATATCAATCTCGTAAGATCCGTTATGGCATGATCTTCTCTCAACAAGCAAGAAACAGCCATGAAATGGATCGTGTGGCTCCCATTGCCCCTTCCTCATCAATCATTAATCATGCCATATCAATCTCTTGGGATCTTTGACACTGTAATGTGGCCTGAAAATGCGATAAAAATTAAGATCATCAATGAGTAAAATAGTTATGTTGTCTAGTATATTATACTCCAGTTGGAAAACTGCCTGAGATTTTTGTCAGAGTACTGTATCAGAGTGAGCTCAAATATCTTGTGTTAAAAGGCAATATTAGGGTAATATGTTTCGTGAAGAATGCTTGTGGCAAGTTGCTCTTAGGAGAACCTATCCTTTTTCTTTCCAAACTAAAAGATGCTTCAATTTTTCTTTAGGGTTTTCTTCTATACCCATATACAACACCCCATTAAAGTGCACCGGAAGGTGTTTGAAAAGCTTTTCACTGATTTCCGTGACTGTTTCAATCATCTGGATTATTACAATGTGTAGAAAACAGCGTAAAGTAACCCTACTCCATAGCATCACTGTTTTGCTTTCATAAAATGAAACGATTTCTTTCCTTTTTTTCATGTTTTCTGTCATAGTTTTTTTTAAAAGAAGAAGAAGAAGAAGAAGAAAAAGCCATTTATGGCTCGCATTTATTATCATTAAACCTTTTCATATTTCGAAACACTTCACTCTCCTCCCACCTTCTCTCTGATCGCAAGTACTATGATTGTTTAAGATTTTATTATGCGAACAAACCCTAATCTTTGTTTTATATTCTGAGGTACTTAGGGTTCTACATTGTCTCTAAATGTCTTCATTTTCTTCCTTTTTATGTAACCATCACTCAAAGATGTGGCTTTTGGTGTTTTTCCTTCCACTTTTAGATCCCTCTTTGTTGTCGTTTTTGGGTGTTGCTGAACCAGGAATTTTTTCTGACCTATTAAATAAATATATAAATATTTTTTAAGATCAATTATTAATTTATATATATATATATATATATATATATATATATTTGTAAAGTTAACAATAAAGTTTTAACTCAAATATATTACCCAAAATATTAAAAAAAAATTAAAAGTACATAAAATTAAAGTGAATGTAAAAATAAATCTACTATTAAAGTTATATCATTTGATGTTTTGTGGAATATAATCGAATCTGAATCAATATTGTAATAATCCATCAACCTGGATAAAATAACAATCTCATGTCAGCTGAAAAATAAAGTAATTAAATTTTTTTTCTTCTCTCAATTCCTCCTTTCTTCACTTGATTCTTTCTTAGATTAGTGTTTTATAAGTTGGACTTTGTAAGTTTACAAAAATATTCTCATTTTTTTTTCCTTGGATATTTTTTTTAATATTTTCCCCTTACTTTTCTCTATTTCTTTCTAGCCTTTTCTTTATTTTTCTTTTTCAATTCTGCTTCTACCTAGTCGGCAATATATAAAAGGAAAGAAAAGCTGATTTGTTTTATTTTTTAATGGCAAATAATTATTTTACCCTTAATGAGTCATTTTGCTTTTATTTAACGGTTTTTTTTTTGTTACCACTATCAAGCTTCGTTCATGCTAAAATTTTAACCAGATTTTATTCAATATATTTTAAAATTCCTCGTAAAATTTTAGCTCAATCTGATAGTTGGATTGAAAATTAAACCCAATAACATAAAACTAGTCAAATTGTGATTTTCATCAAATTTTTGAATTTCTTCAAAAAATTTGAAATTTTAACCCAAGATAAAGCATTATATTAGAAGGCTCCATACAAATTTTTATAATTTTTTGATACCTCAATTAAGAATTATAAAAAAACAACTAAAAAGATATTGATAAAATCTTAACCTGGCTATAGCATACCCAAACCTTTAACATGCCTTCATCCTTACTATGGTGCTGCTGATTTTTTACGATTTTTGAGCTGTGAAATGCTAAAAATAGTTCTACTTCTGCTCTAAAGCTGGTGTCTTTATTGCCACGTTGTTGGGGTCTTGCTTCGTTGACATACTTCTTAAAGCACTAATTTTGAAGAGGGCTTTTGGTTTTTCTCTCCCAGTTAACGATAATTTGTTTTTATGGCTTGCTAAATGTACTATTTTAAGTTTCATAAAGATCCAAACTTGAATGCTTTCAACTTTGTTATATGTCAAGCGAACGTGTTTACAGATAAGGGTTTATTGCTAGAAATTTGGTGATAGTTGGGTTGTTGGAGTAAAAAAGTGTACTTTTGTTGCCTTCAGTTGTTAGAATTTCCAGGTTATTGTTACTTCTCTTCAAAGTGGTTATTTTGGTTGAGGGACACGGAGTTTGGAGCTGATTCGGCTATTAGGGTCCCTAGTTTACTTGAACGCTGGTTTTTGAAGTAAGCAGTTTAGATTCTAGGAAGTTTGTTGACATCTTTAGGTAATCTCTCGTATCAGATTCTGCCTGGACCATTTTTACCTAAGGATCTAACTTTGGTACCTTCTAAGATTTGAGATAATAGAAGAAACAAGAAAAAAGGCCCTGGAATCATAATAGTTTTGTATATTCCAAGCTTCTTTCTTTTTTTATATGCGATTTTGAAGAAAGAAGAAATTAGTGGTTGGTGGAGGATGGATTTCTTTAAAGTGAAAGGGCTCGGGAAAACCCACAAACCAGACCCAGAAAAGGATTTAGAAGATAAGCCTGTGGCCACAGCCAGAGGAGTCAAGAAATTAGAATGGTGGAGGCGGTGACAATGTAACTAACAAATCAGCTAACACTGATCCTGTAGCTGGAGCTGGAGCTGAGGACGATGACAACGACGATGATTTTATAACCAATGAGATCAAGAGGAGGTTGAAAGAACTGAGAAGGAACAGTTTTAAGTGTTGATTCCTGAAGAAGAGGAGGGGGAAGGTGAGACGAACTCAAATGAATGGAGGAAGGCAATGGTGGGGTGGGGTTGATGCTCTGTATGACCAGTACTCTGAGCTGATGTTATTTGATTGGATGAGTGTGCAGTAGCTTAATGAATCTGGTAAATGTCACTACGCTTTGATCCAGTTCTTTCTGATTGATTTGTTTTTTTTTTTTTTATTGCAATTGATTTTTAATTAGCATGCTTTGGTGGGTATGAAATATAGCTTGCTGCATTCCCTTGGAGACTTGGGACATAATTATTCTGTGTTTTTTCCCTCATGCTTGTTTAGTTTATCTGTCCATGTGAGTGTCAAATTCTTTGACATATGTTTGGGTCGTCTGATTCAGAATTAGCCTACCCGAAACATTACTGGGATTACTAGAATTGCCACATTTATTTTTGGATTTCTTAGTGCTGTTGTGTTCCAATTGTATTTAGAGTTTCCCTTTATATAACACTACCACCATACCATTGCTGCTCAAGTCCTTTCTCATGCATTTCCCTTTTCTTTTCTTTTTTTTTCCTATTGAGGTTTTGAAAGTATGGTATCCGATAAACTCCTAACTACAGGATTTTGCCGTCTCTGCTTGCTTTTGTTTTCCTTTTTCAGTGCTGCTCTTGTTTCCAACCTTTTAAAATAGTTTCTGATACTTAAAAGAGTTATTCCTGTACAGTGAAACATTTTTCTAGTCTTCTTCAGAAATAAATGTTCTGTTGTTTAGCAGGCTGCTACGCTCCAAGGCCTGCTTCCAAGACCTGTTTTTTTTTTAGCTATTTTTATTTTTTTAAAAAAAATTGACTCAATAACCCGTTTAAAATCCAAAAGGGTGGTTTACTTCAAAATTTGAGCACATATTATTAGGGGCTGACAATCTATGATTTTTTCTAAAACCAGCAAGTGCGTGTGTAAAATAAACCCAACAAGAAGATAAGTCTTCAAGCACATTTCTCTCGTCTATGCTCTCTACAATAATCCAAACATTCAATTATATGTTTCTAAGTTTGCTCCAAGCTATCCATTCTCTACTCCCAAGCTCGCCGTCTTCGTCTGTTCTCAAGCTCTAAGCTCTACAATAATTTAGAAAAAATCTCCAATATTTAATAATAATAAAATCTAAATAATAATTTATATCTTTCAAAAATAAATTAGACATTTCTATTTATATTAGTTTGAGACCTAGAGTGCTCAAAGAAAAAAAGATTCATAATTAAAACTTAACTAATAAAATCCATCTAGTATTATGATGGTTAAATAATAAAATACTAACTAAATTAAAATTCTTGATATAAATAGAAAAAAAAACTGAATTCAACAAAGTAAATATATACAATCCTAGACATTGACTTTCATCCCTTATTTCATGGTCTTTTCAATTACCCATAATCATGAAATTTTAACCCTGGCCTTTAGAATAAAAAAACTTCATCTCAATGCAATTGTCGATTTACTAATCTACATATTGGACTTTTATTAACCCCTTACCTATAAACTTTAACTATTAATAAAATAATGCAATAAACATTATTATACCAAGAATATTAAAGAAATTTCCCGGGGTCAATAAAGCTATTGGCAAAGGTTGACATTTTACTCTCCCCGAAATAAACAAGTTACACTGGGAGGTAAAAAAGAAAAGAAAAAAAAAAAACACGACACCATTATACTATGTAATGTGTACATGTACTAGTTATGGAAACAAGTAAACATAACTAGGTGGCATCAAAACAGGAGTCATAGATAATCCAACCGAGGGGATAATGTCACAAATATATCACGCTATATGGGAATCAAGAAAAATCCCATGCCTGACAAACTTATGACATTGATCAATAATCATGCAATTGGTGAATCAGGTACATTCTATGATTAAAACATCTAAAACATCACTACTCTGTAACAGGGGATAAAGAACAAGAACCAGTGCTCATTACCCAACCTCCAAAAACTGCATAAGAAGCGCCTTCCCCCATATATACGAATCGACACATGTAATGATTTATAGGTTGGCTGCCAAAACACACAAAAAGCGGTCCATTTGACTCTGATTGCCTGTCAAAATAATTCAAGTTGCGTCAAGGAGATGTATACAACAGCCTAATTATTAGTATCAATCAATTTCGTGACCTGAAACACAAGAAAGCAGTATTTTCCTTGGAGGGAACCAGGAGTGGCGTCAGATGAGAAGCATCAGATAAATAATAACATCACAGTTAGATCAAGACATGATTTTATACTAGCTGCTTTGAGAACAATTAAATAAAAATCACCTCTATGGAGAAGAAAAAAACCATAGATATGTATATTATATTTTGAAACCAAAATAAATATTCAGAGATAGGTACACAATAAGACCAGTTAATAAATGCAGCAGACATGCCAAAGAAATGTAAGGCAACCAAATCAGAACAAGAAACATAAAACTTATTCATGTAAACAGAGGCAAATATCACGTCTCAAACCAAAATACCAAAACAAAACTTTTATTTTTCCAATACAAGACAGTGTCCAGTAAGTGCAAAGTTGAATTGCAGTTTAATATGGATAAGGAAAAATGCAAGGATTTAGAAAGCAACACACTCACCTTTAATGCAAAATTGTTCAAAAATTAGAACCAGAAGGAAGTTCTGTGACTTTTCCCACTGCAACTGTTTTCCCTGAAAAACACAATGACACTTGAGATGTGATCTCAACAAATTAACAAATTAGGCATCAGTTAAATCTTGAGTTCAGAAACTTACCCTCAGTACGAAGAGTAAACCTGCCGAGTTGTGGAAAATCTGAGAATTTCTCAACGCATATCAAATTGTTTACCTAACAGGCATAATAGCAAGGGAAGATCTAAATAAATATCAATAAGGTTTTCTGGCATTAATTTTGACTCAATTTGAAATTTACTAACAAGTAAACTATGTTTAAATGTACCATCATGCACAATAAACATTTGAGAGCTCATAAATAGACACAAATTTCTAGAGAAAAATGGTACAAGCCTTATCCTAATACCTGAACACGGCAGAGAACAATTGCGCCATTCTTCACAAAGAGGACTTTCTTTTTCATAGGTTTCCTAGTCTTTGGATCAATTTGCTGCAGCAGCTGAACAATCTCACACTCCTCAACAACAGAATGTATGTGCAAGACAGCCTTATAGCCAGCTGTAAAAATTGCCTACAATATCAACAACAAAGTTCTGGTTCAGATGCTACAGTATACATCCAAGGCAGATCTATAAAAATCATAGGCATAACAAGCTACTGACGAGACTAGAAAATAAAGGGAATGAGTGAAAAAAACAAAATTAACACTTGTAGGCATACGTTATCCAGTAACTCAAGGATTTGCAACTGGGCATCAAACTCTGTAACTGCAAAGATTGGCCTTGCTGCATAAAGAAGTAACAATAAAAAGTCTGATCAACAAGAATGGAGTCAGAAAAATATAACAATTCTCACACAACCACATACTTGAATATCAACTTGTTGAAGATAAAAAATAGCTCTTTTCAGAACATCAAAGACTAATAAACCTTTATTTGCAACTTCTAAGAGCAAACTTAAGAAACTTACCAACACTTGAAAGAACAAAACCCGACAATATATCCTCATCATCAATTCCAGATAATTTAACCCTCACATTTTCTCCTGGTCCTGCACGTCTTACCTTATTTTCATCGCAAAACACAGAGAGAACTTTCACCTGAGTCTGCGGATGTGTACACAAAGTGATATATCACACAGTATAAACAAGAAATAGAGAGCAAGGAGATAAAGACAGATCAGTATAGACCTTGTTTGGCATGACCAACAAGGTATCACCTTCCATCACACTACCAGACTCTACTTTGCCCATAACAACAGTTCCCATGTCCTTGAATTTGTCAATAATAGGCATCCTGCAAATTTAAAATTATATGATATCTTCAATCCAATCTATCCAAAAATCTAAAAGAGCTCAGGAATCCATGATAGACCAAGAAACAGAACACTATGAATTGAAACAGTGTGTTTAAATTTTCTCCCTTCTTAACAAAAGCCAATAGACTTTCAAGTAAGGTAAAATTGACTTTTCCACATAACTCATTGATCATTACTAAAATGATTGGGTCAGAATAGTCTTCTCAAATTTTTTTAGCATCCAGGGGGGTTTTTGTATTTTCACTTTGGTTTTTTTGGATATAATCATGCTGAAAGATGACCTCTGGTTTGATGTCAGTGGTCTTTTCTCTCTCCCCCTCGATTTGCACACTTGTCCTTGTAATTTTTCAAAAAACCCTTCAATTTGTTTTTCATTCAGCTTTGGTCCTTGGTTTTTTTATTACTACTTTTTTATTTGAAATAATTAATGAAATTCGAATTTATTTTCAATTTCATACTCCAATTTTCTCATTATCATATTTAATCCTTATTCTTTTGACTGTTATTTTTTGTTTTTTATCCTTATCTTGATTTAATTTATTTTCAATTTTGTTACTTATTATTTTATTTCATTTAATTTTTATACTAGATTTAGTCCTTATTCTTTTGATTGTTATTTGTTTTATTTTTTAATTTTAGATGATTAGGAATTTTGCTTCATGACTTTTTCAGGTTTGTCTTCTATGGAGTAACTCGGTCTCATGTCCCATATCACGAGTTTCGAAGATCAACTTGATTCGACTTCGGTCATTTTTTTGTTTTTTTTTTTCAATTGATTTTTATTCACTTCCAACTTTTCAATGGAGTAATCATGCTTTCACATCCTGAGTCATGGATTAGTTGAGTTAATCCGGGTTATCGGGTTTTTATTCAATGTTTTTTTAATCGATTTTTTTTATTTGTTTCACCTTTTATTATTTAGTTTGCTTAAGAGTTAACCTCTATCGTTTTACTCAATTTGTTTTGTACGGGGTTATTTTGACCTCACAACCGAGTCGCGGCATGCTGACTCAAGTCAAATTTTTTATTATTTTTTAAATTGATTTTTTTTTCAATTCATCCTTCATCATTTGGTAATTGAGCTTCTGATTTTATTCACTTCATGAAATTGTCTTGTTCTCATTCATGTTTTGCTTTATTATCAATTGAGATCATTGAGACCTTTTAAGAAAATTTAGAAGGTATCTTTTCATAATAGTGGCAATCCTTCAATTTTATCGATTAGTCATTGTCATTTTTTTTTATTGTTATTTTTTCAATGTCACCTTTTTTTACAATTATGTTGTTAAATTAATTGAGCTTGTTGGACCCATTCAAATCAATGACATGGGTCTCAAATTTATCATGCTAACTTGAGTCGTCTTTTTTTTCTTTTCAATTCATCCCTCAGCTGATAATTGAGCTTCAGATTTTTTTTATTTTCCATTTTATAAGGTTATTCCATTCCAATTCACTTTTTGCTTTGTTTATCGAATGAGATCATTAAGAACTTTTAAGAATATTTAAAGGGTATCTTTTCATAATATTGGCAAGCATTTATTTTTTTTATTGTTCTTTTTTTTTTTATTATTGTCGTTGGTCTTTTTTATATATAATTATGTTATTAAATTAACCAAATTTACTGAACAATCTATGACCTGGATTCTAAATATTTCTTGCTCCTTTAAAAACACTTTCATCGCTTGAGCATAGCTAGGAAAAATTTGACTTAGCCCAACCACCAATCTAGTACACAAGCTAAATTCAATCATAAGACATCTCTTTCACCACAATAGAGAGTGGAATCATTCAATGTTCCTAGTAAAATATCATTAGTATAGTAGCCAATACCACTAAGCTCAAACTTCAAAAGAAACATTCTCTCATCATAACATTTCAACTCTTTCAAGGGAATAAAAAGTGTTGGCACCGACAATTTACGTTCAATTGGATCATGTAGAAAAATAACATACTAAAACAGGAAGTATATAAGATAAAAAGATCAACAAGCAGGGAGAGTAGATACAATGATGGGTAGGGAGAGAAAAAAAGGAGGTTGGGGAAAGCAAGGTGCAACTTTACCTCAAAGGACCATTTGGATCTCGTGGAGGAACTTCAATAGAATCAAGAGCTTCAAAAAGGCATGGGCCATTCCACCATGGACATACAGCCTCATCCAATCTTGTTTTCATGTTGGTGCCCATTAGACCAGATATTGGTAGGAATTGGACATCTGTAACAAAATGGCAATTCCCAAGTAAATCAAGCCATTTACTAATATTAGAGACAAAAACATCATGATCAAATAGCTAAGATGAGGCCAAACATGCAAGATATTTAAAGAGTAACAATGACTGCACCAGAGATAATTTTTTATAACCAGCCATACCTAAAAACATCTATAAGACTTAGGCTCCAGTGGTAGAGTTATGACTTCTTTTTGGGTTGGGGCTGTTAGTGGTAGCCATTGTAGTTCTCTGATTATAGTTGTACAAGTGTTTGATAATATGTGTATGTTTTATATTAAACAAGACTCAAAAGCCTACTCGCTTTCCCTTTCAGCTTCCAAATCTTTTAAGAGTCCACAAAACATTTTCTATTTGTTTTTGGAATGAAAGCCCCAAAAGCTTCAAAAAAACAAAAGCCAACCTTACCCAAACAAACCCTTAAGTTTGCAAATTTCACCAATACAAAGCACCTTCGCTATTGACACATACCTTGGACAGTAAACATGATCCAAATAATCCAGAAGAATTCATAGATCAATTGCTATAAGCATGGCATTGAGAAGGATGAAATTGTGATAGGAGAGGAAATGGAATAACTCCTACCAACTAATGATCCAATGGGAATCATCATAGACAGTAAGCAGAGATGGAGAGGGAGAATTTCAATTCCATTTCACTCGCATCCACCCCAATTTAGTTACAGGGAAATATATGTGAATCAACCAGCCAACAAGAGAAGATGAAAGTAAGGCCATACATATGGCAAACCAATTACCTAATTTCCCTATGAATAAACAACACTTGATAAGAAGTAAATGATGCACTCTTCTAACTCCAGAAATGACATGCAATTTCATCCCACTGGAGAGTTGAGAGTATAAAACTCTGACAGGGAAGACACTCAGGGGAACTCCATCAAAGCATTGCACAGAATTTTAAAAACATAGTTCATTCTCCATTGTATAATATTGAGAGGCCTCTTTAATTACTAAACAAGTAATCTAAGGTGTCCACAGCATCTCAGACCTTTTAACAGCTAAGATGAAAAAGAAAAGCTTCGAACAAAGCATACACATTTAGAGAAGGCAATAGTTCAACAGCTTGAGACCATAGAAAAAGATCCTCCAATACCTTTCTTCACATTGTAGCCAGAAGCCTTAAGAAACGGTATCATCTTTGATTCAATCTCATCATACCTGAGAGACATTATGAAAACAAATCAAAACATCAGTAGAAAGAAACTACCACAGAACAGACCCAGAAGAAGAATAAGAAGCCTGCAGGTGCTTCCACGCTAGCAGATTATGCCCACAGAGGACACAAAAGAAAATGCACCTCCACGTTACACATGCACACTGTCAAACAAGGAGAAGCACCTTTCTTTTGACCAGTTCACGGTTGGCTCATCCATTTTATTTACAACAACAAGCAGCTTAGAAACACCCAAGGTCTTTGCAAGTTGAACATGCTCCCGGGTCTGCCCACCTCTCTCATAGCCAGTTTCAAATTCTCCTTTTCGAGCAGAAATAACCTGATCATGAGAAAGGGTCCTGTCAAAATTTTCAAAGCAATAGGCCATTGAGAAAAGAGATGTGGAAAACAGTTTGGTGCAAACTTACTAGCACGCCAATATCGGCCTGAGATGCTCCGCTAATCATATTTGGAACATAGCTCTTGTGACCCTGAAGATTCAAGAACAGCAAAAAAGAAAAATGAAAACCAAAATTTAAATTTTAAATCAGCACAGACAACCTAGAAGACAGGGAAGGGCTTCTTTTATATTGCATGAACATTTTCATCCTAAAATTCTCATATGCAGCACCCAGAATAACAAAAGCAGGTCATACTTTCAGCTACAAAGTGCGTGGTTCAGACAACCATTAGGAATTTGTAATAGCAAAACTACTGGTTTTTGTAGAGGTTACTATGAAAGCAATTAAACAAAAAAAAAGTGTTTTTTTTCATCTTTCTCTATTCATTCTAATTCTTTCCCAAACTGTTTCATGTTTTAATAAATTCACCTATCAACTCAATCAAGCCGACAAAGCCAACCATTTGCACATCCAAACTTTTTATAGGATGTTCTCAGCAGACTAATACCTCTGAGAATTATAAGTGTTCAATAGAGAACATGTTGCTGCACAAGAACTATTACAACAATTTAAGAATCTATTGTTAACCATTAGAACAGCTAAAATGTTGAATTTTGATTCACTCCATTTGAGATAATTCCAAGAATAAGCTTAAGTGAATGGAATTGGGAGACATGGTTGCCATTGCAAGAGATTCAAAAGTACCAATGAAAACTTCTCTTTCAATTTCTACAAAAGGACTTCCATGTAATGGCAGTCAAACAAAAGATTGCGCAGGAAAAGATTTTGCTAATAACAGGAAAAGGAAAAATCAAAGACAAGATGCTCAATCCATTTCTGAATGGACAAGATTCTCCACATGCTAATAACAGATTAACGAGATACTGCTCTAACCATTGCACCTTCTCTTTCTATAGATAGCTAAGTCAAAAGACAAACATACAGAGGCATAGAAACGGTACTATGATACATGATTTAAAGAAAAAGAATCAACAAATCCACTAATGAAACAGGATTTGGAGCTGGTTTTTGTCCCAAAGAATGATCTGAAGCACCTACATCCTACAGAGCTTCTCTCAACCTCCATATCTTTTACCCCCCCCCCACAACTTAGATAATTCAAAAAATAATTAGTTCCGTTGTTTTCAATTTTTGGCCTATTCTGTTTCAAGAAAAAAAATCCAAACCGGCACATTCATGAATTTAGTACTAATTTTGGTTGGAACCAAATGCACACTCATTTTAAGCATATTTTAATTTGGTTGAATAACAATTGTGTCTTCTAATATCTTCTCTTTTTACATTATCATATGATGCTAGAGTTCTTGCTTGAATCTAGCCGTTCCAAGTTCATTGGTGCAACTTAATTTAGGAAATACCCTTTATACATTTGATGATCTCAAGCATCAATCCACAAATCAAACAAGCCTTCAATTTAAATATATGAGCCCGTGAAACAGAAATGCAGTCAGAATTCATGTATTTCCAATAAATACTTGCATATGAAATAACTTGAGAAAGGCAAAAGCCATCACAACAAGCATACAGGACTATCTGTCATCATCTGCAGATCTTATTGCCAGTTCTTAAGGAGTGAAGGACGATCACTGTATTTTCCCACTCAGTCATCTGCTCTGATAACTGTGATCAAAACTGGTGATCAAATCCAGGCACAATCAGGCTTTTCCTTTGTTAATTGGTGAAACAGTTGGCCAACAACATAGAACATACATCATTTTCACACACTATTACTGCAACATAACAGGATGGTAGTGAAGTTGCTTGTGAAGGCCTTTCTCATTTTTTTTCCACTGTAATGCTTGAGTAGAAGGCATAAATGATTAAGTGATGAAGGTCGACATATGAAAGGACAATTTTCAAGTTATTTGTGCTTAGTATTGCGTAATACTGTAAAGGTATGAGGGGCACATGTTGCAAGGCACGTTGAATATGTATACAAAAGTGGGCGGGATGGAAGTGAGTGTGATGCAGAAAGAAAGACAAGACAAAAAAAAAGGCAGTAACATCACAAACAACACACTCTGCCCAACTTTCATTCTGCAACTAGGTCATGGAGTAAAATCATCCATGAGAAGTTAAAATGCTAGATCAATGTTTTATCATTTCAACATGTCATTTTTTATTCTATCTCTCATTTGGTCTAGTTATCCCCCTCAATACTTAATTTGAGGCCAAATAATGCACTGAGAACATATTTTTCAGATCACCACTACATGGGAGAAGAACGCCATGCAAAGCCAGCCGAATTTGTAATGCCAATAATAGATATGATCAGCTGGAGTGAAGAAAGTGAAACAAGATTTTTAAGATGTAATCTCTCACCGGTGCATCTAAAATTGTGAATCTTGTTGTCTCTGTTTCAAAGTGTGCTCTTCCAACTTCAACGGTTTTGCCCTAAAATCAACATTATAAAAGTAAATACTACCAGTGGGATTTAAATCAGATTCGCATATGAATCAAAATGGAAACTGAAACAGAATCAACAACAAAAAATCATCTGGCCCCACAGAAACCCAATTGTCAGAGAAACTTACCTTAACCCTCTCCTCCTCATTAGTGTCCATAATATAAGCCATATACCTAGCAAATGGAAAATAACCATAGTCTTCAAAAGGTACAAGTAAATCTACAGAAGAATCAATTATTTTGATGAATCAAATGCCACACAATGCAGAGCAAATTACAATGATAGCACACACACCCAAGACAAACAATTTAAGGAACACTCCATTCAAAACTTGGGAAAAACAGCAGCAGTTTGAAAAGCTATTATGAGGGATCATTTGATAGCACAGAAATAATACTGAATCACTAAAAATTAATCCTGAACATATGCAGATAATAAGTATACATATAATTTGGATACACCAACATGTTCTGGAATTGCAATCTCAAAAGAACAAGAAATTTTTTTCTTCATAAATGAATTATGCAATCTCATTTGATAAGTTCTTTTGTGGGAGAAAGCAATTCTCATAATGTTATGTGACTTGTTATCTCGAGAGACTTTAAGTAGATACCAACTCCACCCCTTGATTCACTTGCAAATTAACCCTTACTGTTGGATCCATCTGAGAACCCAACATCAAATTACATGATATGGGCACAAACTCTAACAGATTGAAATTTCTAAAGAGGTGAGATTTCTACAAATCATGTAAGTTCTATATCAGAGAAGCACGTTGCTGAGTAAAATTTAAGTAAGATTAAAACTAAATTCACATCACCACCCATTAGTATCAGCAAAAGAGTAAACTAAATTCATGTAATAAACAATTGTAACAAGCTTTTCCAAATAAAATGAATTTTCCAATCCTGCTGCCAAAATTGAATTCACATCACTACCCATTAGTATCAACAAAAGAGTAAACTAAATTCACATAATAAATAATTGTAACAAACTTTTCCAAATAAAATGATTTTTCCAATCCTGCTGCCAAAAATGAAGTACAAGAAATTTCAACATCACATCACAGATATCATAAGCAATAACTTCAGCCAACCTCCTAATCTACAAATAATGGAAGCTACAATAAAACAACAATCAAAATAAGATGCTGCAGATCAGTTATAAAGGTATAGCAATAGTGAAAGGACAATGTGCTCATTCTTGCAAAGAAGGGTAATAAAAAATGCCAATGAGATAAATCCAAATTATAAACAAAAAAGGAAGACCCACCAGCTTTCTCTACTTTTGTCCTTAGCTTCTTTCTCATATTTCTGGATTGTGCGATCATCCACCTGGCCACTAAGAAAGAGTATCTGGCCCCCAGTGGTGGACTTGCCAGCATCTGCAGCCAGACACAGCACATGAACTAGTACAACAATGGAAGGATAGATAGCTAATTTACATTAAGAGGCCCAAAAATGATCAAACTAGATTCAGAACACTATTCCAAAATTAAAAGATTGGGAATAAATTATCAATCAAATGATGCAGCAATTTGTTGAAGTTCATGTGCTTAACCCTGCCTAGATTAAAATACTACACGGAAAAGATTTGATTATCAATCCCCAATAAATCCTGCCAGATCAAAGCCTGCATCCAGCTACAAATGCCGCAAAGCATTGCCAAACCAAAATGGCATATATACGACATGGAAGTACTTGGAAAGGATTAGAACAGCCATCAGGCCCTCACGGAGCAGCTACTTGCAGCATGGCAATAGTAATGACACAAACAACCATAAAACAATGCACCAATTAGATTACACTAACAAAAACTTCTCAAAGCCTAAAGCAGTTGTGTAGTAACTGTTATTGGGTACATTATTAAAGGACCAAACAATTTAGCAATCACAAGGCCAGTGTTTACTTTGGAAAAATTGACCTACCAACATGGCCAATAAAAACAACATTTAAGTGTCGCTTCTTATTGTACTGTTCCATCTCAACCACTGCTTCCACATCTTCTGGTGCAGGTACTTCTTTATCTTTCACTACAAAACAAAAGATAAGCAAAACAAATGGTAACACTAAAGCATAACTAACAAGATATGATGGTAATAAGTCAGAAATCTCAATGCATTCATAAATGTCAGAGTACCAAAAAAATAGAAGGATAATCACAACATACCTTTGGGCAACTCAGCCTGCACTTCCTGAGAGCTCACAGTGACTTTATCATCTGAATCTGAAAACACACAAAACAACGTAAATGATGATTTGATATCAAACTTATCAACAGATCTTAATACATGAGTCAGAAAAGTGGGAGACCGCTAGCAGAATATCAGATTATCAGTAACAAACACCTAATCACAATGAAACAAGAGATGCATAAATATCAATTGTTTTGTAAGGAAGGTGTATGATGCTATTAGAGTGTTCTTTTGTTAAAATAAACAGACATGCATACATTTCACATTTGCATGAACTATTCACCAGCAGTATTAGGCATGTGTACATTTGCACATGAGTTGGTGTGCACATGCATGGAGGGGATGAAGACAAGAAGAAAAACAAAGAACAATGGGCCAACCAACAATAATTGATGAGTTCTGTAGAAAATTACAAACTACATTTTACAATCTCTCTTGAAAGACTAAAAGCAAAAGTGGAATGGTCTTCATTCATTAGCAAATCTATAAATATATCTTTATGATCTTATCTATTTAGACTCATCAACATTTTTTTGAATGAATGAAATTGAGTTAAATAATAGAATTCAAATTTCTATTTCTATGCATAGAAATAGAATATAGAACTTCATATGATTTCAATATAATAGTTATCATGAAATTGAAGCCACATTGGCAGAAAAGAAACAAACAAAAGCACCATGTCATTCAGTCATTGCAGCAGAATGGCTAAGTTTATTTTCTTTTCATTCTTTTTATTTTGTCACAGGCTTTTTCAAGGTATCTAATAAGAGCATAGTGCTCAATGAAACTAAAAAGCAAAAGTAAAATGATCTTTATTCTTGGAAAAACAAACTACAAAATTAGTGAGAAGGAAAGAACAAAGAGACCAACATGCCAAGAAGTCAACAACCAAATTTGTACATGCATTTTCTTTTCCTTTCATTTATTCAGTCAGCAGGTGTTTCAAGGTATTCAATAAAGATTTTCAGGCAATGGTGCTCTGTGATCTACCACTGTCAATAGTAAATCTGGAACCAAAATGCAGAGCATGTTAGATCTGCACCAATCCATCAACCCCTATATGCAAAATTAGAGCATTAAGTATCACAAGTGAAAAGCTTTGACTGTATGAGACACTCACCTAAACAATGACAGGTTCAAATACAAAAAAGGGAGTAATCTAATTTATTCCACAACTAGTGAAGGCCTTGATTTTGTTTAGCACCTCGATTCAATTTCCATTAAATGCAATTTGATAGTCAGCTGTCTACAGGATTCGGATAGGTTAAAGTAAGCATTACTGAGAAACCCCATTTCAAATTTAACCAGAATTATACCCAGAACAACAATGGAAGGCCTTTCAAATCATTAACACACTAGTTTCACAAAATAAAATACAAAAACAAAGCTCCAAGCATGAATTTCACTATACCACCAACCTTTCTCCATCTCATCCACCTTCTCAACTTCTTCTGGCCTTGCATCTTCAGGATTAATCAACCCATTTATCTCTGATGCTAAGATTTAATTAAAGCATTACATATTAAAAGAAGAAGAAGAAGAAATGCAAAACCAATATTTCATTTAAACAATAAACACTACCACAATCTGCTGAGTCAAGCTGCAATGAGCGAACCTCCTCCTCAATATCTATTATTGAAAAACATGTTTAAACAAAGTAAGCATCAAAATTCTCAAAAATCATTGCAAACTAAGATGAAAAAGCTCGACTTTGCTCACTAATTCAACATTCGAAAAGCATAATCAGAAACAAAATATCTAACAATCAAAAAATTATATTTGTAGTCATCACCAACAAAGCACATAACTAGGGATGGCAACAGGTAGAGTACCCCCCTACATCTACCCTTTCCCAAAGCCGAACCTGATTTATAGATACACATCCCCAACTCTGCCCTAACCTGGCCCGTAGGTATCATGTCAAGGCTAAAAGAAAAGAAAACTATATATATATATTATAAACGGATATCACCCATATACCCTCCGTACCCGTTTAACAAATGATCGCTTGAATTAGAAGACACAAGCACACGGGTTCTTTAGCAAGTAGAGTAGAAAATCCATCCATTTTAACGAATTAAATTCACTTCGTATCACCAAAACCAACAAATCAAAATCAATTTAACAGTAAATTGAAAGAAACTCCAAATTTCACATCTCAAGAATACCCTTAAATTTTACATGCAAAGAACCTTCAGATTTAAACCTCATACTCGTAAAAGTCTTAATTCGAAACTAATCCAACAATTTCATCAAACGAAGTACGATAAGTTCAAAGAGAAAAGGCAAACCAAGTAGAGGCGCTTCTGCCATTTCTGCAGAGTAAAGACGCCGCTGCTGCTGTCGAGATCGCTGGGTTGCGGCTGGCTGATAGCTGTGGGTTAGGAACTCGGGGGGTGCTTTTTCTATGTTCTTTGTTTGAGATGAGATGCGGTTGCTTGGGGAAGAGAATGGAAGGGTGGGCGTTGTTTAGTTAGGGTTGTCTTTAGTTTTGTGCCTTTTTTGTACTGAGGTGAAAAGTTATTTTTAAAACATATATATATTAAAATATTTTTTTAATTTTAACATTAATATATTAAAATCCTTATAAAATATTAAAAAATATTAATTTAATATTTTTTTAAGATAAATACACTTTTAAAATATTCTAAATAATATGATAAAAAATCCACTCTCAAACAAACATTAAGAATATATTTAAAATTATAGTAAAAATTGTTTTTAAAAGTGATTTTCACATAAAAGTAATCAAAATAATAAATTAAAAAGGTTATTTTTGAGATTATTACATTAAAATTATTATAAAATATCAAAAAATATAATTTTTTAAAAATATAATTAAATCACAAAAACAAACACAACCTTAATATATTTGGTAACTTGATCCATTATGATGAATAATCACTATCAAATTAAGTAAAACCTGGATGTGTAGATGAATTACAAAAATAAAATGAAATGAAAGAGCTATAGGTTTTACTATTACAGTTACTATACACTGACACCCAACTGCAGTATAGATTGGAACAATATAATTGGGCGATCTTTTTTCTTCTTTTTTGGTCTTTGAAGAATTGTGTTTTTTCATTCATCGAGGCTTTTTTTTTTTATTAATTTCATCACCCACATTATATTAATAAGGTTTTAAAGCCTTATAATTTGTTTTATGTCACATGTTATGATGTTTTATGTCACATGTTATGATGTTTTATGATGTAAAAAACAGAACACCAAGGTTTCCTCACATTCTCCCATGTTACGACACAAACAAAACACATTAGTAGAAAGAATGCAACGCATTCGAGCACCTGGCTTGGAGGATCCAACACCCCTAGCATTTCAAGACAGACGACTCTTTTTTGGCAACTTACTACTTGCAAACTGTTTCCACAGCGAGTTCAACATGCTATCCAACAACCTTTTTAGCAATATTCATTGCCAACTCTAACCTGTCATGAAATGAACGATGTTAATCGTCAGGAATCTAACCCATCAAGCCCTAAAGATGCATCAATCTTTCTCCAATTGTCTCCATAACTTTAGGCATATGAAGTTCAGCCATTGGTTTTGGCAAACTATCCCAATGATGGCTCTCCCAAATCAATCCCTCGATTTGTCCACGGAACAGTCTTGTTGTCCTACCAAGAATGCAATCGTACTTTGATACCAATTGTCACGAGGTTAATTTCTCGTCAAAAATTCTAACCCCTATGCGGCAGTCTAGTCCCACTAGACTCATCCTCCCCTTGGGTCAATCCACTCATGTTTGCCTAGAAACTAAATGTGTTTCCACAAGACCTAATAAAAAAATAAGTAAAAAAGACTAAAGATAACCGGGTCATTTTCAAAACCAAAGAAAAATTATACAGAAAGCAAGTTAAAAAAATACATAACCCAGTCTCCAATTGAATAAATATTGAAAGATGAAATAAGAAAAAAAAATTAGTATAGGTAAAGAAAACTGTGAAAACCAGGCAAACCCGGAAAAAACTCTCCAAACCTGGTCAAATCCTCAAAACTCGCAACCCGTAAAACCATGGATCCAGGTTCAATCAAGAACCTTTATTACCACCCAATTTGAAAAACTTGACAAAGAAAAAAAAATAAAAATTAAAAAAAGGGATCGAATTTGATAGGAAAAAAACCAAATAAGGGTGAAATCATAAAAAAAAAAAATCATCTCAAACAAAAACAAATAATAATAAAAAGAATGAAACTCCATTTGAAATATGAAAAACTTAAAGGGGGTGAAATTGAAGTATTCCAATTTCATAAATTACTCAAGATAAACAAATTATAATAAAAAAAACATGGATCAAATATGAAGAATTAAAAAAAAATTAAAAGGGTGTTCATGAATTTTTAAAGGGTTTACATGGAAATCCAAAAGGAAAGAGAGAGGAAGGGGGAAAAAAAGGTTATCGACATCAAACTAACTTGAATCTTGAAACACACATTGCTCCATCATGAAGGGGGTGCCATGAGGACTCCAACACTATCGATGAAGGTGGTTTTTGAAGGTTAGGTGCCACCCACGTGCCCCTCGAAAGGCACAAGAGCCTTAAACTAACATGATGTTATAAAGTTTTTTATATAATATTTAACATTTATTAAAATATAACGATACCCTTAAACTAACATGATGTTATAAAAAAACCAATGTAAAAAGAGCAAAAAGCCACTGCAAGAGAGTTTATTTGATTTTGTCTTAAAGGACAATAAAGTATTTACACTATTTTGGAAAAAATTGGAAAAAGACCAAAACACCCATGAGTGAAAGACATTATATTTTTTTTTATTCTAAGGTTAAATTAATAATTATATTATGCAATAAAAAATGGAATGACTAATCTAGCCCTATATAATATGTAAAAGATAATTGTGTCATTGTGAAAAGACTACTTTACCTCCAATACCTAGTTCAATGATTATATGGCGCATGAGCAATTTTACCATTACACTATTATAATGAATAATATTTTTGAATCTTGGTGAATAATTATTTTCTTCGGAGATTTAATATTTTTTTTTATTGATTATTGAAAGCAAATACAATTTCATGATTAATAAAAAGGTGCCAAAAGTCAATTTGATAGCAATAAGAGAGATTCTACTTTAATAATAATAAAAAAAAAAAAACTTAGTTTGATTATTGCAAGAACATAGTTAAAGAAAAAAAGTTGTTTTAAAACAACAAAATAACTTGTTTTTATAATAATGAATGGCCATTAATTGACGTTTTTAGTTATCTATCAAGAAGGTGAATCCTTCAAAAGATATGATTATTTATCCATAAACCATAAAAAAATATGTGATAACAATTCTTTTAATATATCAAACTCTAACCTTTGAATTTAAAAAATCCAATAATTCAATTTAAATACTAAAGAATAAAAAAAGCTTTATTGATGCAAAAGTGCAAGGAACACCGAGTAAGAAATAAGTTAGAGTGAGTATTAAATAATTTAAATATAAATGGTTTAATTAGTTTTGTTAGGGCAAATCCCAAACATTTGTAAATAACCAGAAAATTAACAAAAATCTTAAACCCCTCACGAAGTTATCACACTTCTCTTAATAGATTACTATTCATTGAAATAGTATAAATTTTATTTTTTTCTTACAAGCTAAAATCTTTAACTTAGGGTTATAGGTAAAATGATCAGTTTACTATGATTCACTTGTCATTTTAAAATTAACTAGAGATACAAATGTCTTTTATATTTTTATTACACAACAAAATCACTTAACTACCCTTTAAACCATAATTAATTGAATTGTAATGCGGGGTTTTTTTTTGTAATTCTTCCCATGTCATGGATTAAAATTGTTTGAACTTGCGAGTAAAGGTATTTTGGTCTTTTTATTTTGATTTTTCTTTTTTTAGTTATTGTCAATTTGGTTAAGGGCACTTTGACATCTTTCTTAATAAGAAATATTATTTATGGAAAAGGATGGTTGACACATTTCTAGTGTCCATACCATACCTTTTAGGTGACATGTGTGGCTTCAATTAGAGGTCAAATGCCTTTTTCATGGCGACACTAGAAGTGTCCCAATGTCCTCTTTAGGTTAGCCAAGTTTGTTAAACTTGATTGAGCCAATTAATGGAGTATTGATTTCTTTTCATTTTTAGAGGTGTTTGCATTTTCTTAATGTCCTTTTTTATGCTGGAAAAAATTTAGATTGGTTAACGGTGTAATACATACCACCTGTCTTGGTTAAGATGCTGGGCTTTGTGATTTTCTTTAATTTTTCTTCTATTCATTTATTCTAGTCTCATCACTTGGATCTCAGGTTTGACATATTTGTTTGGGTTGACTTGAGTTATTTTATAATTATTTTTTAAAGTTTAAAATTTTCTTTTTCCATTCTGTCCTTCAACATTAGTTATTTTATAATTGAGCATCATTTATGATTTGTTTTTTATTGGATTATCTCATTCATATGATTCGGGTTATAAAATTTGACAGGCTTTCCAGATTTGCTGGTTTTTTTTCATGTTTTTATGATGGATTTGTTTGGAACTGGACTTCAACTCCTTTTTTTTTTTTTATTAGCTTATCTTAATTCAATAACCTAAATGATATATTTGACATACTCACTTAGGATAACTTAAGAATTTTTTTTTTTCAATTTTTTTCTTTCACATTTAATTAGTTGGAATCTTAGCTTCACTATTGTTTTTAATTTTGTAACAATTTCTTTTTTACAAGTTCCCATTAATTTTTTTAATTTATCGATTTACTATCATTAAAAAAACTTTTAATATTCAACTAAATTATAATAACTTTTTTTTTATTCTATTAAATTCAAAACCAAATTTTAACATGAATTTTAATAGTAAAATTAAATTAAAAATTCATAATCGAAATGAAAAAGCTGACAAAAAAAAAGAAGAAAAATTGTAAAACACTTTCCAAGTTAACAATGCACAATAAGGGGTCCACAATCAATTCTTTATGATAGGATTTAGTGAACCAGCTTTTTATTTTAGCATCCGAAAGAGGTGAAAGTTTTTTTTATTACAAATTTGGTATCCAAAGTTTCAATTTTTTTATTTAATAAAATCAAATTTTATCTTTCCAAATCAAACACCAATTTAATAAATAAGGGGACTACAATGAAACTTATAGGAAGCCAATAAAAATAAATGACGAGCCCATAAACCCTATTGAGCAATAGAAAATCTCGAAGGAACAAAAAAAAAAAAAAAAAAATTGCACAATGTGATTTTTAGGGATGAAATTAAAAAAAATTGTGATTTTTAGGGATGAAATTTTTTTTAAAAAAATAAAAAAAAACTTAAGGAAAAAAAAAAAAAGAAAAAAGAAAAATTGCACAGCACTTTCCTAGTGAAAAGTGCACAATGATGGGTCTACAATGAATTCTCTATGCTAGAATTTAGCATCCTAAAGAGTTGAAAGTTTATTTATCATCTATTAAGTTTCAATTTTCTTTATTTAATAAAATTATATTCCAAATTGAACATCAATTTAACACTTTTAAGGATAAAATTGAAAATAAAATAAAATTTACTAGGACTGAAATAAAAAATCCCAAAGGAAAAAAAAAACAAATTGCACAATGTGATTTCTAAGAATGAAATTAAAAATATTCATGACTGAAATAAAATTATTATTTTTTAAAAATTGCACTGTTTGATTTGGAGGTCTTCAATGAATTCTATAGGGTTTTTAGTTTTTTTTCTTAATTAATAATATTAATTTTAAAATTGGTATTTTAAAAAATATATTACAAATGCACTTTTTTCTCATAGTTTTTAGACCTGGTTTGGTGACCGGCCCAGTCTAAGATTTAGGTTCTGGATTTTGACCTGGTCATCGAGTTGTCTAGGTAAATTTATTTTTTTTAAATTAAAATAATATTATTTTAATAAAAAATAAATAAAAATTAACAAGATTACAATCATATTTTTAACCGGATCTTACCGGATCAATCTGTCAAGTAAGTTAAGTTATATCAATTTTATTTTTTATTTTTTTTTATCCTAACTCGATTCTAGTTTTGATTGATCTATCAAAGGAGACTGGATTTTTAAAACTATGCTCGCTGTACAGAAACGAACTTGGTTTTTTCTCTTAAAAAAGAAAGAAGAAAAAGAAGTTCACGAGTGAGTCAAAAGCATAACTATCTGCCACGTATGGAGACAGCAAGTGATTGTTTTGACCCTTTAAAGATAAACAAAACAAAACAGCTCCCAGCTGTGCGGTGTGCCGACCCCTTTTGTAGCTCCTGCTCCGGCTTCTTCTTCTTCTTCGACCCAGCCGAGACGGCAGCTACACAAATCCGTAATTGAAGTTACAGCAGAAATGAAGATATTTCACGTTCCTTGCTTAGAAGACAACTACTCTTACCTGTGAGTTACTGTTGGGATTTTAATTATTCGAATTACAAGATTATTGACTTATTATTATAATTATATGAATAATTTCTTAGAATCATTGATGAGAGTACTAAAGAAGCAGCGGTTGTTGATCCAGTCGAGCCCGAGAAGCTTGTTAATGCTGCCAATGAACATGGGGTCCATCTCAAGCTCGTCCTCACTACTCACCATCACTGGTCCTTTCTTTTAACTCTTCAAAATCCTCCTCTTTTTTATTTTGGCTATTCCATACCTACCTTTTGTTTTTTCTTTTTTAGTGGAATGTTTCATACTCTAAACGTTTTATTAATGGCTCACTCACTCAAATTAATTATATGGGCCACCGTGGGTAACCATGTACAGTCAGTAGTAATCAATCAAGCTGTGTTTTGGTAGGGATCATGCTGGGGGGAATGAGAAGATAAAGGAGATGGTGCCTGGAATTAAGGTGTATGGTGGCTCGCTTGATAATGTTAAGGGTTGCACTAATAAAGTGGAGAATGGTGACAAGGTCTCACTGGGTGCTGATGTTAATATTTTGGCTCTTCACACTCCTTGGTATGGTTTTTTTTTTTTTTTTTAAAGATATTTGGCTTTTTGCTGAATTATTATAGTGAAAGCTAGCTTGTTAAGCAAAGTTGGATTCTTGAATATCAGTGAAGTTAGCTTCTTTGTTTCTTGATGTTATCCAGTTGTGCTTTATATATATTTGAGGCTAACCAATTTTTTAGAACACTTCCTTGCATTCTGTTTACTTTATGGAAGTGTAATGATTACTTCGTCCTGGGAATGTATTTGCTGAAATTGTACATGTTTGACTGAGGGATATGAAGGATTGGACAATATTCCTTCAAATCGTTCTTATTTCCTTGTTTTTTCCTCCTCATGAGGCTTTTGTAATATATGTTTTTTCGTTTTTTGTCTCTCTGTTCTCTCTTCAACTTACTATTATCAGTCACACCAAAGGCCATATAAGTTATTATGTGACTGGCAAGGAGGGAGAGGACCCAGCTGTTTTTACTGGCGACACACTGGTGAGTTCAAAGGATGCCCTCAATTTCATCAGTTGTTTTTATTGGATTGAATTTTTTTGAGATAACAGTATGCAGATGAAATTCTTTTGTCTGGGAGATTTCTTATCCTCTCTTCATTGAAGAGAGCTACGAAGTAATTATCAGCTTCATGCAAATACACATTGATGTGCAGTTTATTGCTGGTTGTGGGAAATTTTTTGAAGGCACAGCAGAACAGATGTATCAGTCACTTTGTGTAACATTGGGTTCATTGCCAAAGCCTACTCAAGTTTATTGTGGCCACGAGGTAAAGAATTTCTTTTTTTCTTTTTCTAGTTTCATTTTTCTTTTCGGTACCTCTAAATTGGTTAAAATTTTCTTATCTTTTGTGGACGAGAAGTTGGGGTTGGATGCATGACCTGTATGGATGCTCCCAGCTAATTTGGACTTCAATTGGTATCATAACAATAAAATAAATTGTCTGCATGTGTTGTGTATGTTTCTCCTCCCCCTCTCTCCGCCATGGTGTTCTTCTCCACCCTCACGCAATGGAACATTATTATGTTGAGTGCTTGAATTCAAAAGAACCCTCAGAGTTCATGTATGTGATCAATCTTTTGCAGTTAGGTTGCTACTAGAAAAACTTGTATTGAAAGCATAGCCGTGTGAAAGTGGATATGAGAGTAGATTCAAATTGATTAGGAATCTGGAAAATGAATTTTAGTGAGTCGCTGTTTGTTTCTGTTGATTGAGGGGCAAGGGCCAGTGCTTTCCCTAAAGATATATCTCATATAATGGAAAGCAATGAGATGCTATTTACCAATGCAAATGAGAAACATTGTGATGCATTATTTAGCACAAGCTGGGTGTGGGAGTAATCAACGCTAAGTTGTGCTTTGTGGTAGAGTTCAAGCGTGGTAGTGAGTTTTTTTTTTTTTTCCAGTTACCAGAGGAACTCTTATATCCACAAATTAATTTCCAATCTTGATTGGAAAAGTTCAGCTAAATGCAAAGATCTATTAACTGCTTTGTTGATCCCAGTCCATTTTGGAGTGTCATTCCCTACTTTTGATGTCCTGTGACATTTGGTTTTGTGCTCCCCAGTATACTGTGAAGAACTTGCAGTTTGCTTTGACGGTTGAGCCAGACAGTGTAAAGATTCAGGAGAAGCTATCATGGGCTCAGAAACAACGCAGAGCAGGGCTCCCCACCATTCCTTCAACTATAGAGGAAGAAATGGAGACAAATCCATTCATGCGTGCAGAGCTTCCAGATGTTCAGGTTCACTTTTCATTAACAAGATTGGGATTTTGACTGTATTTTAACAGCATGGATCCTATGCTAAGGAGATGACATGGAATATTATTCTGGAAATGGAATGTAACCTGTCATGTTTTCCCTGTTCTTGCTTCACCAACCCCCGACAATACCAATCTGATTGCTTTTGTTTTGGCTTGTCTGGAGACATAACCCTTGTATTTAAACATTTGCTTCATTTACAGGCAAAGGTTGGTTGCCAGTCCCCCGTTGAAGCTCTTCGAAAGATAAGGCTAATGAAGGACAACTGGAGAGGCTAGCTTAGGGAATGGATTCTGTCTTTTCATTTCCGTTTGCTGTGTGCATGCGGGAAATGGATTCTGTGACTATGTTATGTGTAAACATCTGGTTTTTTGCTGGCACTCTCGAAATAATCCTTTGCTGTTACTGTTAATGTGAGGTAGGAGTGAAACCTCCAATTTCTTTCATGTATTTGCACGGAAGACATGAAAACTCTCACTGAACTAGACAGGGTCCTGCGCTAAACAGTTGTATGTTTTTAATTTATACAATTTTCTTCTGCAATGTCTGTTTACCTGCCTGAATGTAATCGCAGCAATCTAGCTCTTCACATTTATGCACAATTTTTGGACAGGCTACTGTTCCTATGGTTTTTACTCTCTCCAGCCATCTCATAGCCTTGGTTTATGTCACTGGGCAAAATCCAAGGCTCAAAAGTTAGGTGATCATACCTGTTTCCTTCACAAATGGGAACCCAACAATCCAATAATCTAGTTGGGCGATTGGCAAAACAAGTTCTTGATGAAATGACGTGATTTGTTAAACCAAATCTTAAATCAGATCTTTCTTACCATAGATATCGTTCTGTTTAACTATATAAATGATGATGTAATTAACAAATTTATATCAAAAAATGATTTTTTAATTTTGAATTATAGTTCAAGAATTATTTTGAAAAATGAATCAGAATAATTTTAAATTAAAAGTAGGTTTGATAAAAATGATTTAAAATGTTTTTTTTTTTTTGGAAAAAAAAGGTAGAATAAGTTAAATTTTGTCAGTTAAAATTTAATAATTTTGACTCAAATTATTTATTTAAATGGAAATATATTCATTAAATTGCGAAGGTTTTCATACTCTTTAACACATTAAAACTCCACCGAGGTATCATTAAATATTCTTGATGCAGTGTTCTTTCATCCATATAAAATGGGAACAATTCATCAGAAGCATCTAATAATTAGTTTTGTTCCCATGTTTTGGTACTTTTCTTCATTTGTTTTTCCTTTTTAAATAAATAAATTTTCTGATATCGATATGTGACAAATTTGAAACGCCATAGAACTTCGAATTCTGTTTAAGACATTATTTATAACGATTGAAAAAGTATTATAAGAATATTTTAAAGGTATAACTAAGATCACATATTAAATGATATGATCTTTTCATATTAATTCTTCTACTTCATTAGAAAAAATTGAAATTTATGATAGGGCTTCTTGAAATTTCTTTTTATGTTCAGATTTAGAACTTAAAAATGCAATGTCAGCTTGAATTTTGCTTTTAAAAAAATGTATATTGGGAAGGAGATGAGGATGCTGATGCTATTTGGTCTTGGGAAGTCTGCATCCATGATTAAATTGCTTGAGAGTAGGCTTGGTCTATATTGAATTGTGGCCACTATTTTACCTTGATATATTTCATGAGATCTGGGTAGCAGCTAATTTCTTCATTTATATTATATATTATTATGAAGTTCTAACATATGATCCAGGGGACCCAAAGGTGGAGATGAAGTGTAAGTTTGCATGAACATATTTAAAAGTTTATTTAATGCAAATAGATCCAAGGCTTCCAAAATTTTTTGAGGTAGAATTTCATATGTTAAAGAAAAATATTGCCACCATTTGTTTGGAAACCATGATAGAAAATTCTTGAACAACTTTTATCAAAATGAATAAACCAAGAATGATCATAATTTTTTAAGTAAAGAGTACTCAACCATTCTTGTTGATAGTCAAGATAACTAAATCCAGGAGGTTGAAATTTTTTGAGAAAATCTCTTCTGGGTATAAGGATTTTGATTTCAATATTGATAGGTTAAGACTTTTAAAATCTTTATTTTGGAATATGTAATTTTGGAAGAATTATTTGTATAATGATTATGAGTTATCTCAAGTTAATCAATGTCAATCAAGATAAATTTATAAAATTGTTTGGTCTTTTGCAATTTTTTTAGGGAAAATTGGAATTAATGAGGAAAAATATGAAGGATGATTTTATTAGGATCTTTATTATAAGGTTTTTTTTGTTTTTTTTTTCCTATAAGAAAAATATACATATGATAGTTCCTTGATTTATATGTATTGACAAGTTTCTTTTGTGAAAATCTTGATGATGTGTTTGAAATGAGTTTTTGTGTCGAGGTTTGCAAAGCTTGAAAAAAGTTTGAAGGTAAGGTAGTATGACTAAGGGATTTTGACAGGATTGAAAACTAAAACTAGTCTTATGGAGGGAGGCTTGACTTGGGTCATCCTGAATTTGTAAAAATTCCTTGAAAAGAATTAGTGTAACCTTTGATAAATTCAATTTCAAAATCAAAGTTAGAAAGTATGGCTTGTTATTTAATAAAATTTTGTTTTGAAACAATATTTATATCTTTTTCAATGACATATTTCACTGATTGAAAATTAATTCTTAAAAATATTTTTTTTAAGAAATAAATCATCTTGAAAATATACTATGCATAAAACAATTGATAAAATCTTTTTGAATTTTTTTTTAATGACATATTTCATTGATTGACAATCAATTATTAAAAGAAATATTTTAAGGAATAAATCATCTTAAAAAGATGGTACACATAAAACAATTGATAAAATCTTGTTTTTAATGGTTGAGTATTTTGTTTGAGGATCTAACTATATACTAGAATAGTACCGAACAACCTGTTCATGATTTTGAACTTTCTGTTTGACGATCCCTCCATAACCTATATTTGAAGCATCAATTTCAATAATGAAGAAAGCCTCAGGATCTGAAATATTGATTAGTACTTAAAAGTGCATATTTATCAAGGTCTTATATTATCATTTTGCACTTGAAGTATCAATAACTCCTTAACTAAAGCATGTTTTATAATAACAAGTCTAATACTATAAAATGCCTTAATATATGGTAAATGTTCATCTTAAATGCAGGCCTATTACATAAATTAAAGGATTGATTGATGAGTTCAAGTATGGAAATTGAAAGGACAAAGAGAGGGCCAAACTTAGAAAAGAGATGTTGGTATAGTCCAAATCGGAACACTGTTCGGTAATTGGGTAATATCTCGAGTTCTAGATGTCCAAATGATTTTAAATTTTTACACAAATTAGGTAAGACATAGGCCTACAACTTTCATGTGGACACCAAGATCTAAGAAGACCGTTTTTAAGTCCAAATTATAGCAACAACGGAGAAGTCCGAATATGTCCTGCAGCCTAGATACTGTTCAGTGTTTAGCCCATATCTTGAGTTATAGAAGTTCAAATGACCTCCATTTTTTTTTTTCTGGAAAGCTAAGACAATTTCCTACAACTTTCATAGAATAAGTGGACCCAAGTTTGATGTTAGAATTTTCGTTTTATTCAGACAAGAAGATAAGGATTTTCACCAAGTCAAGAGTTGGTCACTCACTCAACAATTAGTCATCAAATCAATAATTTTGAATTTTGGCCTATAAAATGAGGCATTTGCTATGCATTTAGGGGCTTGGTTATTTAGATCAAGAGCTTGCTCTTGCTTTCTCTCTTTATATTGTTTTGTAATTCTTAAGTTTTGCTTTCATTAATATCTTGTTTATGCTTTTCATTTCCTTTCCTTTCATTAGTTAACTTGTATCTTATTTATGTTCTTGTTTTGTTTATTTATGTTTCTCTTCTTCATTATGTTTAACTAAATTTATTATGTCAAGGTGAAAAGGTTACACTAATGGTGTAAGAATAAATATAGTGTAAACTCAACATGAACCTTAATGTTTAATATTAACATGTCTTATCTTTTTATCTTACTAATTCTTAATACCTTGCTCGTTAAATGGTTAATATAGATTTGCGTTGTATAACACTTGGTACAACAAATGCTTGGCACTATCATAGCCCAACCGTATGATATTATTTACACTTGTGCTATGAAAGGAACTTGATTTGTTGTTAACATAAGTTAACATCATGAATTTCTTATAATATTTAAAAGTTTGGTGTTACGTAAATAAGATAATTAATATGATTATGTTAACAATTTATAATGAGCTATTAATGACAAATCATCCGATTGGAACCTCCTTCGTGTGTGGTTTCCAGTTGAGTAATAAGAGTTTATACTATACTTGTTTGAAATACCATTAGTGGATCCTTTAACCTTAACATTTGTTTTTATCATTGTTTAATCCTTACATTAATCTTCCATCTCAAAGTTCTCATTAATTTCTTCATCTTTTTTTTTTTTTACTACTACTACTACTACTACTACTATTACTAGTACTAGTACTATTACTATTACTATTACTATATACGTTAAGTATGCTCTGTGTTTAATCAAGGATCCTGACATTGTTGGTCTTGCTTTGTTCATTCGCATAAGAAATATATTTATATTATATAATATATCTTTTTGATCTTTTCATAAAATCAATATATAGGCTGGAAACCTGTGACCCCATCTTTTAGATCATTCTCAGGTATAACAACGTCATGTACTAAGTATTATTATTATTATTATTATTACTATTACTATTACTATTACTATTACTATTATTTTTGTTATTATTATTGTTGTTGTATTGTTATTTATAATTTATACAATTAACATCTCTGTGGTTCGATCCTAGTCTTGCCAGGTTATTTATTACTTCGACACTCCTACACTTGAGAGAAGACATCAATCTTTTGGTCGTATCAAATACCTAGATAAGTAGATAAGAAAGACTTTTGATTAACTTTTGAGAGACTTGATGGTTTCGGTCATTTAAGGACTCCTAACAAGAGGATTTTTCTCTAGTATCTCATAGAAAGGTTGACAAATTATTCTAAGATTCGAAAAAAAAAAAAACTAAGATGTAATTAACATATCCAAGAAATCTTTGAAGTTAAGTCTTATCCTTTATTTAATTAGGGGATTTATCAGCAAACTCAATTGCTATGCTAATTGGAGTTATAGATCCTTGATAAATGTTATACCTTAAAAATCTAATTCTTGTTTGATAAAATTTGATTTTCAAAATTGAGACAATTAATTCATTTTTTTTAATCTAATTAACAATATACTCTTCAAAAATGCTTTTGTTGGTAGCCTGCAACTAAAAATAATTTATCAACTACTAATGATTATAACTTAGTGAATGATTAGATCAATCAGGATGTAAAACTTCACAAGTTTTTAACATTTAGTCTTAACATCATATTGACATAACATTTGCACTAAGTATATCATGTATGAAAATTCAATGTTCATATTTCATAACCATATACAACCTCAATAGTAGCATATATAGCATATGAGTAACTATAATTTCATGTAGAGTAAGCTTTTCTCTTTTCACATTTTACATATAATGTGCTATTATATAAACACAAAATTTGAGCTAAATCACATCTTTTACTTTAATATAACAAATTATGATTCATTTTTTCATAAACATACTTTTAACTGATAATTATCATGTGAAATTTCCATTCGAAACTTAGGTTAGGATTCATATATGAATTTTGAAAACTCAGCAAGCATTTAAGGAAATAATCTAAAACAATAGAATTTATGCATATTTATTACTTTAATCACCCACTTTAATTAAGTTATAACCCATTTTCCATTACTTTATTTCTTTTCTTTTCTAACCTCACAAGTTTTCTTTGGTTTCCTTTCTAACAATTATTTTGAATTTAAGCTCTAATACTCCACAATTTATTTTTAAAATACATGGTTTGCAAGTGTTAGCTTGTAGAATGCAGTCTAGATTTCTTTAAGGTTAATTTTTTTGTTTTGAAAAAAATGAGTAGGTACTATTGAAAATTTTACTTCTAGCACATTCCTCCCTTTCCATTGATACCTAGCATGACAATGCCAAAAAGTTGTCCTACTTCACTTATATGACTTACTCTAAGAGTTTTATTATGAATTTTACAATATAAAAAAATCTCTTTCATCCTAATTCCTCAAGGTAAAATATTTTTTGTCCATTCGAGGATACTATTATAATTGACTTCAATCAACCTATAATCCGACTTGATGATAAATATTTATGCAATGGTCGATAATTTGATATGATTTGTGTACCTATCTTATAATGATTCATCATAAAATTTTAAAAGTAAAAAAATCTAGTTACATCTATATTTGATTCTTCATCTACACGTGAATTCTTACATCAATCACCATAATCCTTTCTAACATGGTTTTATAAGGAATATCTAGTTTTCTTTGTGCAAACAAACATAAGTATTTCCATACAAACTTTTTTTTTTTAAAGATGCATCATTATAACATCTAATTGGTGAAAAATTTTTATTTTTACATTTTGTACATGGATATCTAATTTCATATCCACTAATATTATTTAAATTTAAAAGTGTAAAATTAATAAAACCCTCAACTCTTTTACAATAATTCTTCATATACAAACATTTGGGTGAATCTCGATATGTCCAAGAACAATCATCTATTACTTAGGAAACTATATAAAATATCAATGACAACATTTATTAATAATATACCAATCAATTCAAAATTCAACTTTGATAATTAAAAATGAATTCAAAATCTAATAAACAATTATTATTTTTACAAAAAATTAATGTTGTGTAAAAATATGAACTAAATAAATCTAATTAATAACAAGTAATCGATACCCAACTAAATATCTATCATTTATTTAATTTAAACTTATTTAATCTAAACTAATATCATTTAATTATTATCAATTCCATAAAAAAAATCAAAATTTCCAAAATCTCTAACTTAACAATAAAATTAACAAAACATGTTGGGTATCCATTAAATAACCCATCATTTCTTCCAATACAATACACCTAAGCTATAAAATCAAACTCAATTTCATCAAATTACAAATAAATTTAATTTTTCACAAATCCCAAACAAATCCTAACATCCAAATCATACTTTAATATAACAAAATTCTCTATGAAATGGCTGTAAAACACTTAAATGTACGAGAAAACTATAAATACTACATAAAAATATTAATTGGTATAGAAAATATTTAGAAAAATATAAATCAAGATAGTGATGCTAACACTCCTGAGTGCTAGGGTGGCTGAATTTATGAGGATGGGGCTTAGATTTATGAAAAAATAGGGGGGGGGTTGCTATTTTGATTTGCGGTTAAAGAAAAGAAGGAAGAAGAAAAAAGGGGATGTAGTTTCTGTCGGTTATAACATTTTTAAATCTGTCAACAAAATTTTTGATAAAAATTGAAGACAAAATATTTTTATTAGTAAGTCCATTGACAAATTATGATAAGCCAAATACCAATAGAATCACCGATATAATATTTATTTATTTTTTAATTATTTTTATTATGTTGATATAATTACCGTGAGAACATATTCCGTCGCTAATTACATTGAAAATTTCTGACATATATTTTTCATCGCTATTGTCATCAAATATTATCAATATAATATTTTTAATCAATAATTTCATTGTTATTTGATAATTTTTTAAAAGTGATATATTAGTTTTTTTTAACCCTTAAAAGTGTCAAAATACATAAAAAGTAACAAAATTATAAAAAAAAATCGGTGCCTCAATGATAATATTAATTTTTCTATTAAAAGTTATTAAATTACAACTCATAGTTTTTTTAAAAGTATTTATATGATTAAAAATAAAAACTTAAACCTACACTAAAATTTATTTTTAAAAAACTTTTCTTCATTTCTGATGGCTTAATTTTTTAAATAATTTCTTAATATTAACTAATTTGTAATTATTTATCAATTCAATATGAATAGTTTAAAATTTATTTGGGTTTTATTAAAAATTACATGTGGCATTCAATTTGAAATAGATCTTAATATTACATATTTAGAAATTAATTATTCATCAATATCATATGTGTAAGTCAAAAAATATTTTAACCCAGTCAAATTTAAAGTGCATATTTATCCTCTAATATGAAGCTTATAATTTATTTATTTGTCAACTTATGTGCAATTGTTTTTTTTGCTTACAATGTAATCAATAATTTTTTAATTTAGTTTTAATTCATTTAAAGTTTAACTAAAATTAATTAAATATAAAAACATAATTTATGAGTAGACTCATGTAAGTCTTTTTCCTAGATACATTACCAAGATATTTTGCAATCAAAACAAAGGTTGTGATGGATTACGTATTCCATTTCATTATGTTTTATTTTTATTACATTATATATATTATATCAAACATGTCATTGTGCACTAATTGGGGGTGTCATCATCCTTAGAAAAAGGCCTGTAAATTTTAGGTTTTGTTTGATAGAATTTGTTCTTGTCGAACTTACTCCAGTGGTTCCTTTTGTAGTCTTATTAATTGAAACAAGCCACACAAGATTTTGTTATTTTATTTTATTTTTTCATGAAACCTGTTATTTTCTTTACGGATATAATTATTCTCAGTTCTTAAGAAAAATAAAAAATAAAAAATAAAAAAAAAAAATAAAAAACTCAATTTTTGTAGACAACTTGCAAAAGGCACGCGGAGAAGATGAAAGAAAGAAAACTTTTTATTTTTTTATTTTTTTATGTATTATTATTATTATTATTATTATGAATTACTTGCTTAACATCGGATACAGAGATTTTATTTATGAGATTTGAGAATACCTGTAAAGAAGAAGAAGAAAAATGTCCGATGCCCGGAAAACACAGTTATATACATGGAGGGCTGTGAGGCCCCTTATTTGATGGTCAGAGTAAGAGAATAACCTCTCTCGTAGTAGCTCTGTCACTTTGGTTAAGTGCCTGACGCCCTCATTTCTGCTACACGGTCCCCTGCGGATCTCTCTCTCTCTCTCTGTTTATTAAAATCTGGAGTTAACTGGAGGCATAGTAAGAATTTCAAGAGGTTTTGCATGTTGAAGTTCTAGATTGCTCATATAATAACAATTGAAAGCTTACATGATTATTAATTTTAGGATCCGTAAGATTAGTCAAAATATACACAAACGGACCGAACACTTCCATTAAACTAAAAAAATAAAAGATCTGGAGTCGCTTTCCTGCTTGACTTTTATAACGAAAATGACCCATCATTTTCCCCATGAATAAATATCAACTTCTCTTCCTTGTTTTGTGCAGGTCTCCATTTTTTCTTCCTTTTTAAGTTTTCGAGACACAAACAAAAATGACCCATCATTTTTCCTACGAATAAAAATCAACTTCTCTCGAGTTTTCTGTGCCTTTCTCCCTGTTGCAGTGGACCGAGAGTTATAGTAATATATAGATACATGGGAGAATTAGATTTCCCTAGAGCATCATGTTAACCTCAGATTTAGGGTTTCGATTACTTTTCGAAACACACATACACACGCGCAGTCCCTGATAATTAGATCATGTATTTATCTTCTCTCTACTTTTTCTGCTGAGCAAAACCCTTTTCCTGTGATTTATCCCAGGATTCCATGGTAAGTTCCTACTTTCTTTACATGGTCTTGATGTAGTCAATCATATAACGGATACTACTCGATCTGTTCTCTCTTCTATTTAGTTTTCTGGTATATGTTTTCAGTATTATTCTACGCTGATGAACAGAGCTGATTTAACTTCTATAGTGATTCCTCACTTGCATTCTTCTTTTTCTTTTCCCTGTCCTTTTCTTTTTGGTGTTGTCATTTGCCTATTTTAAGAACAAAAATGTTGGTAATATTTTGAGTTTCTTTTTTCTTTTTCCCTGCTATGATAGATTTACTTTTCTACTACAAATTCTATGCACTTGTATATATATAAAATTTATAAATATATATGTTTTTGTAAGTCTTTCGCCAAACTCGATTCTTTTATGCAATAATGGGATACTTAAAATCAGGGTTTCATGGGACATTTCTCTTATTGTAGGTTTTGTAGATGTTTGAAATCTCTTTTCATTTAAACAGGGATGACAAAACTAGAAGGCCCCTGTGGATGGTTTTGCAAGGCTGCTAGACGGGGAATATTGTCCATATCCACTCTACTGTTAGCTTCGTTAAGTAGTTGCTTTCCGTTTTATCTGTACACTGTTGACAGTGATATGGCCCCTAAATCCAGATACGTGAAACCTTTCTTACAATGTATTTATTATTATCAATGTCTTTTTCTTTCGTGATATAGCATGTCACATTCTTTGATGATGCTGATTTAATGGCTAGATTGTCCAGACCTTGATATGAATTTGCTAGCAGCTAAACTTTGCCCCTTGTACTTGCCTTCTTCATTAAGAAGTCGCCAGTCACATCCACCCAGTATACCTAGGTGTGAATTATTATATATATATATATCTTGATGAACCGTGCAGATCACCTCCTAAAAGCACATACTGTGCTACTTAATGCGTGGATTTGAAGTGGGGTGCGTGTTCTAGCTAGAAGTTTATACTGTAGTGCTCCGTGTTACTTAGTTGTGAGAGAATTAATCGAGGGAGAGAGCTTCTTTCAGCCCACTCGTGGATAGGACAAAGGGGTTGAACTAGCTGCCGACTCATTCATTCAAGCACTAGTAGAAAAGAAGGCGAACGGTGATTCTTTTGCTACTGTGATTGTGTGAATGATGCGGGAGATAGTTTTCCATCCTCTCCTCTTCTGTGCTTGGACTGAAGGGAGCTCCTTCCTTCTCTTGCTTTCATTTATTGAAGAAACTGTCTAATACAGTTTGTTTTCTGGTTAAATTTCTACTTTCTCACCATCACCATCATCTGCCAGCTGATACTAATTAATGTTCTTAATTTTCTTGTTATAAATCTCTTCCATTGTTAGTACTGTCATCCTGCCGATTATACGTAGAAAGAATTGTACATTTTCTTACACATAGCTGTTTAATGCTAATTACCCACTGGAATACCTGTTTTGCTTTGCAGGGAAACAACACATGTTGAACTGGTAGCCAACCAGTCGATTTACTATTCAATTTCCTTGAAGAGAAAAACATCCCTCCTCCTCACTATTTTGGGCAGACAAAGAGGCATTCTCTCTGAATTTTCCATGTCAAATGAATTTATAAGATCATTTGTTACTTGTCTTCCCTTTTCTCCTTAATTTGTGACTTTTTTTGGAATTTTTTTGGACAATATTGAGACTTCCTTTGGATATTTTAAACTCTGGTTAGCAGCATATGATATGGTCTCCCAGATGACAAAACCTGGAACTGTTTAAATTAATCTTCGCCTACGCTCCCTCTTTCATTTCTTGGTTAGAAAGCACTTCGCATTGTTTCTCTTTGTCAGTTCAATCATCTCGTCATTCCAGGTTTATGAAATAATGGATTTATTTTTCTTATTTTCATTTCATAATCCATACAGGTAAAGTAAATGAAACTGGCCTAGTTGAGTGACTTATAGTGATGTTTATATATATATATATATATATATAGACACGCACACAATAGATAGATGCTCTTCCTACGCAGCAGGAGGTTGAGGTAAATTTTTTTTTAACTTGGAGAACAATATTTTTGGTGACACGTCAATGTTTTTAAACAAGTCAGAAAAAATTTAAGAATTCGTTGACTTGACTGAATTTAATAAATTTAGTTAATTTAATAATATGATTAAAAAAATATTTATAGTAAATTAAGTGAAAAAATTAATAATAATTAACTATAAAAAATAAATTGTTATTTATACTTAGGAGAAGAAGAAGAAAAAAAACATGTTGAAGACTCATAGTTACTCCACCATAGACACCATTCCTTCATTAGAAAGAGTTCAATGAGACAATTATATTGTTATTGCAAAAGCTTGCATAATGACGTCGCATGTGCGCATTATAGCAATAATTTAGAAAGCAAACCAAATTCAAATATACTAGACTTGAGTTAATTTTTAAAACTCGTTACTCGTGAAACCCTATACTCAAACTCAATCAGAAAACTCAATATCTAATCAATTTAATGTTGAAAGATGAAATAAAAAAAATATTAGTCTAAAAAATTTTTCCAAAGTAAAAAGAAAAAGAAATAAAAAAAAATGAGAATTAAATCTGATAGAAAAAAAATTAAAGGAAGAAGGATGAATTCTTTTAAAAAATTCAATTTATAATTTACCTCATATAAAGCAAATAACAATCAAAGAATGAGGATCACATATGATAGATGAAAAAATTAGAGGATGAAATTAAAAAAATAATAATTTTATAAATTATCCTAAATAAAGCAAATAGAAACCAAAAGAATGAGGATCAAATATGATAGATAAAAAATTAAAGGAATGAAAATTGAAAAAAAATGATTTTATAAAATATTTCAAATAAAACAAATAAAAATAAAAAAGAACAAGGATCAAATTTTAAAAAAAAAAACAAATTGAATGGCTTTTTTTAAAACATTGAAGGGTTAGACACATAAATTAACAAGGAGAGAAAAAAGAAGTCGACGCCAAACTAAAGGTTTGTTGGCTATATGCATTGTCTGGAAAGCCACAATTTAATAGTCGAGTAACACTGCACACGTGCTGCTTAAATGGTGTTATTGCCTCTCATACGCTGGTGCGTGTATTATACGCGCCAACCATATTTTTTAAAATAATAAAAATAATAATTTATATTTAATAAAATACCTAAATTGCCTTTTAGCCTTACTTGATTATAACAAAAAAAACCATGTTAAAAATACAAAAAAAATCCCTAAACATCATTTTAATATTTTATGCTTTTAAGGATAGATGAGTCATTTTACAATGCTAAAAATTATATAAAAAAAATTTATTTATTTAAATTAATTTGATAATAATCAATGTGGAAAAGAATGTTTACCTCCTATAAATAAATTAAAAAATAATCATTTCATCTAACCATAAAAATAAGAAGAAACTTTTTACTGATTTTTTTTTAACATCACGTCCCTCTTGATTTTCAAATTAAGAGCACCATTAGGGCACAAGCTCACCTTAGGGCACAAGCTCACCTTTTTGCCTTAATAAAAGGGGGATTGGTGGGCGTTTCAAGTCAAGGTATAGCTCACATGAATTAAAAGATGCCTTCAAATTTTTATCTTGCTGTTCTTAGAGGGGGAAAGTACAGTTGCCATCACTTATCTATTCATTTGAAACTGTGCTCTGAGGTCCATTTACCATTATCGAAACCCTAGCTTCCACTTTATAGCACATATTTTAATATATATGCCTTTCTTTCCTCGTTAACCATGCTTAAACAATCTGTCTAGGGTTTGCTTTCTTGGAAATAGACATGCTGGGCGCTAATATTTTTATGCTGGTGCATGGCTGGTTTCCAATGCTGGAGAAATCGTGCGGTGAGTGTTGAAACATGTGACATATTTTGCTAAATACGGACGAGGCTACAGCTCCCTAGAGTACTAGCCTTCTTCCTGTTATGGAAATTCAACCTTTTCTCTTGTCACAGAATCATGTTTCTTTCTGGAGCTCTTGAAGGCTTGGTGCCCATTGACGTTGCATGCAGATTGCAATGTGGTCCTCGATCGTCTCTCTTCAACACCGTTTGACATTGTATTTTAAACAGTATTTTGCCTAAATTCAATTTTTTTTTTTTTTACTAAAATTGAGTTCGGTTTGTACTTTTTGAATCGTTTTGATGTGCTGATGTCAAAAATGATTTTTAAAAAATGAAAAAACATCATTGACATGTATTTCGGCATGAAAAACTATTTGAAAAGCAACCACTACCACACTGCCAAACACGCTCTTCATGGACGAGGGTTATCATCACAAGACATTTGCGGCCAGATTTGGGCACAGGATATGTATCAGATAATTTCTATATTTGTTTTTTTTTTATAATTATAGGTGTTCGGATTAATTTATATATTTCTCAACTAATTTTTTAAAGTTATAAAGTTAATAATTATATAAGTTTGTAGTAATTCTGAGATTTGTGATACTTAAACTGATGATTTTTAAAAAAATAAATTCATGATCTGATCAGTTGAGTTATATCCCTCGCTTCTATGTTTTTTTTAAAGACTTATTGTTTCTGGATAAATTAAAGAGGATAATGAAATATATAGAATAAGAAAGTTTTGTGATGAAGGGGTTTTTTTATAAGATCCTACCATTAATTGATTGTCCTTATTTGGTCTTGTTTATAACAAATTATTTATTTTTTGATTCATTAATAAATTATAAATTATTATGAATGAAGATTTTCTAGCAAGCTGGAATTGAATTCTATACTAATTTTTATTTTTATCATGCAAGACTAGGTCAAAGAGTCTTGTTTGTTGTAATTCCTTGTCCTATTCCAAAGAATCTCAATACAAGTTTTGTTTCTGAAGCCTTTTGCTTTGCAATTTATCTTTTAATTTTTCAATAAACTTTTTATAATTTTATTATTTTCAGCTTTATACTCTCTATATATTTGTATGTAAGTATTAATTTAAACCTGTTTGTTTGATGCTTAATATAAATGAAAATATTTATATTAATAATTAACACATGTATTTTTGGTAAACGGTTTTGTTTCATGATACATTTTGCTAAAATGTTTCTATTAATTAGTTTACTCTCATGCATACCTTTTACCTACAACAATCACATGTTTGCGTTTGGTTTTGTAACATAAAAAAAATAAAAAAAAAACAAGAAAGAAAAATTATTTTGTTAAAATTCCTTTTTCCAGTCTTGCATTTTTGCCTCTCGTGCATAAAAACAAATCCTTGCATTTATTTTAAAGTTCATGCATGTATGTATTGTTAATCATTGATATCATTTTAGCATTTTTATTTCTATGTCCTTGTTTTTAATAAAAAAAAAACAAATATTTGTCATATCGCATGCATTTTTTGTTCTTGACCCACATTAAAATGCATTTGAAAGGACGGCGTTCCAAAATCCTTTTAAAATTAATTTTCTTTTATTACATTGGATTGAAAATAAATATTTTGTTGCTCCTTCTAAGTATTTTAGAAAAATAAACTCATGACATGCTATTATCTTAAATTTCAAGGAGTAACACCTTGGTACATTTTATGTTTGACACATATCTTTTTATTAAAATTTCAAGCCTTTCGGTCTAATATTCAATATTCATTAATGATACCTGAGTGTTAATCGAGAGTATTAATTTTCTTAGTAAATTCAAAGCATTCATGTCACTAAATCCTATCTTTAAATAGATCAACTCATAATAATTACTGCTTGAATATTTAGAAATAAGGTATTAAATCCTCATTAAATAAAAATTACGAGTGAACCTTTGTGTTATAAAATAAATGAATTTGAATAGGTCATTATCCATGGGTTATTATTTTATAAACAAAAATTTTAGCGATAACTCCTTTTAAGATATGGGTTGGATTCAATGAGCCCAACATCGACTCATCTAATTATTTATAAACATGGTTTGATAGGCTATTAACAGTCACAAGTTGTGATTAAATAGTAAATGGTTGTAGATATGTCAATTCACTAAGCAATAAGAAGTGTCAAAGATAACATGGACTTTAAAATGAATATGCTTGAACTTATTTGTCCACCCATAGTTTAATTCATAATAGTAGACTTGCTATCACCCATGTAGATGACCATTAGGCATCACATACCATGAGAATTAAAAGACAAGTTAGGAATGCAACTTACTTTAAATCAGATGTTTTAAGGTAATAATATCTTTTTTTAGTATAACCAATTCATTTTCTTAGATCTTGAAAGACTAGTTAGGATTTCTAGTGACTATAATACTAAGTGACAACTTTTCTTTTGATTTTTCTCCCATTTTCAAGTCAAACATATTTTATGAGTTCGTCATGATGTTAGGTGTGATAAATTTCATTTGCCCATGTTATGTTTGTATGATTTTAAGCCTAATAATTTGTTTTAATTTGTGTGCTACATCATATTCGTGATGTAAAAAAATACCTCAACATATGTTTAGTTATGTAAAATATAATTTGATTTTATGTTAGTAAAAAAAAATTGAAATAACATGGACCAAATTTAACATAGAAACCAAACAACCTTTTTTTCATTTTTACTTTTCATGATGTGTAGAAAACGACAATTTGGTCCCTAAAATTTTTACTTATATATATATATATATATATTTTTTTTTTTTAGTCTCTATTTTTTGAGGAATCACATTTCAATCCTAAACTTTAATTTTTCATTTCAATCCTTGAAATTTGAGAGTCGTTGGAGAGTTGTCAAAAAATAAGAAAGAGAGAGAAAGTGTTAATAGGCTCTTGTTAGAGATAAATGTTTTAGTGGAGGTGGTGTTTCCCTTTGAACATGTCATAAAAATAGATCAACACCTATAAAAACATTTTTTTTAGTTGTATTTTTATTTTTTAGAGTGATTATAGGTTTTTAGAGGTTTTAAATGGGTTTATTGAGGTTTGTAGAATATTGTTTTGGGTGTTTTCAGGTTAAAATAAATTGAAAATCAATTTTTTAGGGTCTAAAAACTAATGTATGATTTTCCAACTACTAGAGATGGTAAAAAAAATCAACTAGATAATGACGCTTAACTTGCTTAATTTTTTTTTTTTTTTTCATTTAGTTGGTCACTCGAATTTTTTAGAGTTATTATATGTTTTCTTGGAGTTTTAAATGAATTTATTGAGGTTTGTAAAATAAGTTTTTAGGCGTTTTCATATAAAAACAAGTTTGGGTCCCAAAACTTGAATCCTGACTTTCCAGCTATTATAGTGACAAAAACGTCAATTAGAAGACGTTGCATCGTCTGCCCAAGCAAGCAACGCTTCTTTTTGCTATTTGTTTTTTTAAAAAAATTAAAAGACAACTTGTTATCTATCTACTTTTGAAAAAAAAAACCAAATATATGCATAGGTCCAACGTGTTTTTTTGGGGTCAAGCACGCTTGGCCTTTTTCTATATATCTCTTTAGTTGTTTTTTTTTCTTTTTTAGAAAACAATTTGATAAAATATCTCTTTAAATTAATTTATTAAAATAAAATTTAAATGGTTATCTAATTATGTCATTATTTTTAAAAATATTTGGGCTCTTTTATAATGATATTATCAATTGCTTTTTGAATAATTATGTATTAGTCTAATATGCATAGTTTTTAATATAACTTTCTTATTAGAATTTAATGAAAATAATTTATATATTTTTTAATTTTTTTATTATAAGTTTCATATATGATTTTTTCAAATTTATTGTCCTCAAGTCTTTTCATATATATGTAAAAATAATTGATTTATGATTTTTTTTTTATTGAATGTTGCTAATAATCATTATAAGTTTTTACCTAAAAAACAATACTTCTCATAAAAAAATAATTGTTTGGGTTAAAATAAAAAAAGAAATGCATGAATAAGAAAATTAGGCTTCTAATTAAAAGTATGTGTTTTTTTTCCCCTTTTCAATTCAAATCAATATAGTTTTTTAGAATATTGTTTTCTTATTTTTTTATTTGCTTTTTTATTTAATGAACTATGATTTAAAAAAAAAAAATCATCTTGTTGTCAAAAGAAAAAAAAATACATGAAAGTGAAAATTTGTTTTTTTGTTTTTTTTAAGAAAAACACATTTTCCTCCATAATTTTATTTATTGTCTTTCCTATGAATATATATTTTTATTGTTGTCAATTAAATAAAAAATAAATTCCAAAAAAAATTATCCAAAACAATGCACAGACAATATCACTAGTTTTTCCTAAATAATAAAATATAATTTGAAATTATTTTATTCTAGATTATGTTTCTTCTTCAACGTGCAACAAGAAAGTTCATGGCAACCTTTTTCAATTTTCTATAATTTAGCTCATCTTTTTTAAAAATTCTGTCCTTGATTTTCTTTGAATGTTTGAATATGATACCTAAAAAACTAAATCTTGGAATTCTCCACAATTAATCATAATTAATTTAAAGATGTTTATTTTGGATGTAAAAAAGTTTGGTATCAATATCATTTTTCTTATTATTTTTTTTTTAAAATTAAGATAAACATCATATATTTTGAGCATGGTAAAACTTTTTTTCTATTATTTGAAAAATTATACCTTACATATGGAGTCAACCTTAGTAGGTTGGCCATGATTATTTTTTTTTTAATTTTTTTCAAATTAACATTGATTTGGATAATTGTTTTTTTTTTTTTTTTTTAATATAACATGTTATTTTAGACAAAAAATTTTTTTTTTTTTTTTTATCAAGTCTAGTTTTCACTTGATAACCTAAGTTTGCTTGGATAGAAATTAAACCTAGTCTGGTCTAGTATCTAGGTGGTTAGGTTTTCAGATTAATTTGCCTAGTCAAGTCAGTTTTCAAATAGTGCTCTAGACTTTATTTATATTTGAATTGGATTTTTCTTCTTAATATTTTTGTTGAATAATTATATTAGGATTCAATCTCTCAAGCTAAATTATATTAACAGATAAAAAAGTTGAGAGTCAGTTTAATTATTTATATAAATAGTAAATCATGTTAATATTTTGTTTTGTTATTTTGAATCAAGTTTGTGGCTCAATAAGGGTGGTTAGTGTGCAACACAATTTTGTGTTACAAATTTGATTTTATGGGACGACTCCATTCTTTTTAAAACAAACACAAATAACATGTTGTCAGTATTTATTTTTGAACAAAAAAGGCAGATGACTTGTCATTTGTGTAACACCCTGATATTTTGTATGCAATTAAAGACACTATTTTCACATGACATACATGAAATTGAGGCTAAATATGTTTTTGGAAGAAAAATTCTCTATCCAAACAAATCCAATTCATTTACATAATATCATTTATATTGAAAATCCTATTTATATTAACATGTTTCATGCTCATTTTAAATAATAATTCCAATATGTTTCTTTTCTACCTTATTACAAATAATTCATTATCACTTTCAATAATTAATCTATTTAAAATCTTTTTCTTAGTTTCTTGCATGAAACCACATCACAAATAACCTTCACATAATAACCTTAAGCATTCCACCAGTTCATTTATTCATCCATTATATCATTTCACATTACATTGCATAACCATTTCATAACATGTCCATATATCATGATCTTGCAATATACACATCACATTCCATAGTGCTAATAGTAAGGTTATAAAATTAAATACATAACAAAATAAAGCTATTAAACATTTATGAACTATGCAGTTTACATAGAATTATATACATAATAAGACTATACAACAATAACATCTATATTAACATTATCCTGCTATGTATGATGAACCTACTATTTGTTATGAACCTTCTTGAATAAAATATTATAAGAGACATTAGCTAATCATAATATGCGTACATATTCTTGAAAAGAAAAAAGATATCAACATGTTTATAATAGTTTTGACATCAATTTCCCTAACATAATTAAATTTATTTTAATAACAATAACAACATTATGAATTTCACATATCAATATCAATGTTTATCTTTTGCGTACATACTGAAACAAATCACTATTTATACGTCTAACTTTAACATAATCTCATTAATAATAACTTCCACTCAACTAATCTATTATGAATCATAATAATCATCTTAGTCATAATTCATGTAGTTGACTAAGTAAAAATTCATAACCTTAGTCTCATCTACATAGTTGACTAATCATATAGTTCCATAACTTTAATCCCATTTACAAGGATTAAGTAAATGGTCCTTAGTCTTGTTTACACAAGCCCATTAAATAAATGGTTCTAAATTGCATGCATATTTTGTTCCACTGTGTATACTATTGCCATAAATACATTTTCTAAAGCTAACATTTTCTAAATTGTATGCATAATTTATTTTTTTCATTGTATATATTATTTGCCACAATACATTTACCAGTCTTATTTTCATATAAAATATTCAAACCTCCTAATCCTTTAATGTTTTTATTTCCTTTTCAAATGTCTCAACTTACACATTAATTATTCGGTCAATATAAACATATCATCAACATGCACACATTATTTTCTAAGCTTCTTAATGTATACCATCACAACAAGCAACATTACTTGTACTCACATAATTTTTTAAGATTCACACATACATTCTAATGTATCTCAAATTATCTCAACATGCATTTAAATAAAAAAAACCATTTAAATTACTAATTCTTAAAACCTTCCATATAGCTACATTTAACATCACAAAAGTATCCAACATCTAGTCCATAACTTTCTGTAAAACATACATTACATGCACAATACTTATATCTAAACAAAACTCTTTTCCTAAAGACATAATTATTCATGAAAATATATTAATAAACATATAATCTCATACAATTCAACTAATTTTCAAAATAAAGCCTATAATCAACTTAACAACATCTTATAATTTTAGTAAAACCTTTACAATTTTGATTCTACTCTCTTTCTTACAATCCTAAATACATACCATAACCACATCAATTTAGAATTATTCATACAATTTCAACACTTTTACCTCACTTTCATATTATTAAACTCATGTTCCCAAATAAATTTATAGTACATACAACTAATCATTTGCCTTGTATCCTAATTCTCACTCAATATGCATCAAACTAACATATAATTATACATTTTCATTCAATTCTTCCATTTCCCCCATAATTTATCATGGACAACACTAGTGTTAGGAATGACCATGGTTTTTCTTTTAATTTCCATCCTTATCTTACTCTCTTTATCTATTATTTCATGCAACTTAACCAATTTATAAGCAATCTTAATTCCCCAAACTTCTTGTATAAACCCTAGGTGAGAGATTATGAATTTCTCTTCCCTACACACCCAAACTCAAATAATGAGAATTAAAGACTATAAGATACTTTGCGAAGTAAATTTAAAACCAATTTTCTCTTTTCTTTGCAAATTTCTCCTCTAGTTCCTCTTCTTTTACCAAATTTTTTTTTCTCTCATTAACTCCTAATTTTCTCTCTCTTAAACTCTTCCAAATCTTGTGTTAATATGTTTATTCCCCACTAATCACCCTATAATACCCTAGGAACTCTAACTTTGGAGAAGATTTATGTGGAATTACAAGAATAAGAGGAAGGGAGCTTAATTTCTTCTCTCATTGTTGTCAACCTCAATCTACAGGGGGAGTTGAAAATTTTTGAGTTTATTTACAATTTTTCCATTAGAAAAACTTTTCTTGGGTATTTTAAATAAACTTCCTGGATACCGGTACAACTCACACCATAAATTCACTAAATTTATTTATATTCCTCATATTGTTTTCAATAAAACTTCTCCCCTAATTATTTTTTATATTTTTATTTTTTAGCCAAGATTTACCATTATTTGATAAAATTTATACATTTGAATAAGTTGGTCTTTTTCAGGCCCACGTGCCTTGCTCTTTCGTACAAACCCAGCCCATCATGGCTATGCTTTGTTTTCTTCAAACATTGTTTTGGGATTTTTTTTTATATGTATTTTTTAATTTTATTATTTATCATGAAGTTTTTATTCAATATTTATTATTTAGTATTAGGTTAATGATAAATAAATTTTATATTTTTTTTTATTACACAATAATAAAAAAATTAAAGTGAAACAATGGATTCTATAATCAGGGTCACAGGCTTGACATGTTGATTGGATATTAGTCAAAAATCGTGGAATGATTTTTTTTTTTTTAATATTTTTTTTGTTTTTTTTTTCTTTCCAATTTCATAATTCATTGAGGGGTTCAAATTTAATTTTATTATTCGATATTTTATATATGATAAATTAATTTTTTAATTTTCTATAATATAATAAAATAAAAAATTAATTATGTATTTTCTATCATATAATAAAATAAAAAATCAATTCAACTAAGTGAAGTGAATAATATATTTTCGCAATGTTAACATACTCACTAAATATCAATTAAAGTAGAATAAAAAATTTTAAAATTTAAACCATTTTACCAAGTTAAATACCAATACCAATACCAATATATTTTTTATGTCAAAAGAAAAATTGTGTTCAACTCGCAAATCGCCATGAAAGCTTTGAGAGATAAACTAGTTAAAACCTGAAATGAAATATGTAAAAGAAAAGGTAGTAGTATTTGTTGGGGACGTGGCAGGGTGAAGTGAAAGGAATATCGGGGCAAGATTCCCAATAATGACTTCATGGACAGCTGGCCAAACTAATAAAAGACAAAACAAAAAAAAAAAGTTCTAAAGAAGAAAAAAAAAAGAGGAAAATGTATTGTTCATCCGTCCCTGTTGTCTTGGTCTAGAAATAGACATTGTGTTACAGTTGGTCTGGTCAGGTCTCTAAAAACAAACATAAACACAGAGAGAAGCAGGAAGAATAGTTTAGAAGAAGACTCGTTGATTTGATCACAAGGTTCATCTCACACCTCAATTCTCATTGCATCTCAAAGGCCCCCCTTTTTTTTTTTGCCTTTTCTAGATATGAATGAATGCAAATCATTAACACCCACTTTGGGTTATTCAAGAAATTCATGCATCTTCCTTTTTTTTTTTTTTTGTAGTTATTTAAATCCAGAAATTTGATCTGAAGATTAGAGGAAATACACAATCCATGTTATCATCAACCCTCCCTGCCTGTAAGTCATTTTCTTCTCTTCTCTCTCTCCTTTTTTTTTTTTTTTTTTTCTCTTTACTGTGTTATACTATGTTCAATGTGGGGGAAGGGGTAGAGGGAGATCATTTCTCGTCATCTTAAATTATGGGTCATGCTGGAATGTTGATTGTGGACTTTAGAGAATGAGATTAAAGTGGATGTTGTAAAGGAAGTTTTTTCTTTAGCGGGCTCTCAATTTCTTTTCATAGTGAGCAAATTGAAACTTTTACACAGATTGGTGAATTCAATTATACTGATTTCATTAGATTTTTTTGCTTGATGAAGTTGTGCTATCTTTTTTGAATGCTAATGATTGATTTATGGTGAACTGTGGATATTTGAAATGTGTAAAGTATAAGATTGACATGTTTAACATGCTTGTCATCTGATGTGGCAGAGCCTTACGTTTGCTATTCCAACGTTGTATATCTTGTTTCATATGGATTCCTACGACTTTTGATTGCTTCAAGCAAGTCTTGATGACCATGAATTCAACTGTTTCAACTTCTCAAGGATTCCTTCCCCAGGCAAGGCATGGTTCGCTTGAATCCTCAAATGTTCTTGCTTCTAATTCTTTAGGTCAGCCCGAGCTGGAATCCAATGGTAGCAATGAAGTGGAATTGATTTCTGCATCCTGGAACCAGGATTATGGCTGCTTTGCTGCTGGCACAAGCCATGGCTTTCGCATTTATAATTGTGAGCCTTTTAAGGAAACTTTCAGACGTGATCTCAAAAGTGGGGGATTCAAAATCGTTGAGATGCTGTTCCGGTGCAACATTCTGGCACTTGTTGGTGCTGATGCTAATTCTCAGTATCCTCCAAACAAAGTTTTGATCTGGGATGATCATCAGAGCCGGTGCATTGGTGAATTTTCATTTAGGTCTGAGGTTCGGTCTGTGAAGTTAAGGCGGGATCGCATTGTTGTTGTTCTTGAGCACAAGTTATATGTTTATAATTTCATGGATTTGAAACTTCTTCATCAGATTGAGACTCTGGCAAATCCCAGAGGACTGTGCTGCCTTTCTCATGATTCAAATACATTTGTGTTGGCGTGCCCTGGGCTTCATCGGGGCCAGGTCCGAATTGAACACTTTGGGTTGAATGTCATGAAGTTGATTAATGCTCATGATTCTCATATTGCATGCTTGACCTTGACAATGGATGGCTTGCTTCTTGCGACTGCTAGTACAAGGGGCACTTTGATAAGAATTTTCAATACAATGGATGGCACTCGTTTACAAGAGGTAGCTTGTTTAAAATATAGTTTACAAGACGTCATCTTGAAATTTCACTGCAGTGCTTATGTAGTTGTATGTTACTTGATAGGGAAGTTGTATCATATGCTAAAAACTTATTCTGAGGTGCCAGTTATTTGTTACTTGCTTGTATCACTGATATAATGTTTAATGAAGCTCACTTCATTTGTTCATCATTCCTTTACTTGGATTAGATTCCTCAGCAGCTATGGAAGCTTCTGGATTAGTATCCAATTAAAATTTTAAACATTAATTATACTATTTTCAGAACACAGGAATACATTCCCCTCTCTCTCCCCTTAGATGAGCAGCTAATAAAATTTTAAACAGCATTTTATGTGCTGATAATACCAATTTTCTGCAGGTGAGAAGAGGAGTTGATAGAGCAGAGATTTATGGCATTGCACTCTCTCGGAATGTCCAGTGGTTGGCTGTATCGAGTGACAAAGGTACTGTTCATATCTTCAGTCTAAGAGTTCGAGTGGCTGGAGAGGACTCATCCTCTCATCCGAGCCCTGCTCAGGGCCTGGCATTGTTAGAACAGAATTCATCATCTTCCCTTGATGGCCTTATTTCTCCAAGCACTAGTGCGAATCCTGGCTCGTCATTGTCTTTTATGAGAGGTAAGAAAGCTCTGTTGATAAATGGTTCTAAAGATGAACCTATAAATCCTTTCTTATTCTGCTTCCTGTTTTTCCTAGTTTTCCATTCTCTGTTCTTTTGGTTTGAAAAGAACGAAAAGGCTTTAAATGACTCTAGTAACAACAATGTAGTTCATGGCTTGGATGAAGACATATGACTCCTATAATGAAATACATGGAGAAAATTTGATTTTCAAGTAATGAAACCTTGCGATATATTGTTGTAAGTTGCAAAAACATGAAAGAAGTGTCTAAAATATCATCTCATTTCTTTTCCTAAGATGTGTGATAGAGAATGCAAGAAATGGGATGAGTAAAAAGATGTAAATCTTACTACCTACCAATTATCAAACCTTGAATCTCCTATGGTTCTTATGAATCCACAGAAACCAAGGTTCTTGAAAGCAAGAAGGAAAAAGCATTCAACATTGTAATGGTAAAATGACAATAAGCTGATTGTTTGCTTGTCAATCAGTTCCGGGAGACATGCTCTTTCCCTTGCAATGTTGCTTCTAGTTGCTTCTCTTCATGAGATTTGTGCCTTCAACTCTTCAAGTATAGGATCGCCAATTTCAATTTTTCACCAAATTTAACTTCCATGTCTTCTATTTTTTTAAGAACTAGCTTAAGAATGACTTCTTGAAGCAATATAAAAAACTCAATATCCATCTCAAATGACCTCTGTATATACATTATCCATGAAAAATTGAAGATAATTCCAGATAGCACTAAGTTGAGATTGGAAGCATGGAATGCCTTATCATTAATCACAACTTCTCATAAAAACCATAGAGTTTGAACGACTCACGTTATATTTACCCCCTATCATATCGAAGAAATGCAGAAATCTAACCCAAAACTCTACTAGTATGCGTCAAATCATCGATGTGATAGCTTGTTTTATTCTTTTTTAAGAACCATCATTTTTATTTTTCCCTGCTACGAACATTTTATGGAAAAAAGTTTATGGAGTAATTCTGCAGTGGGCTAACAGAAGTTGCTGAACTAATGGATTTAAAAGTAAAACTAGAACTAATGAAACTGTAATTGGCTCCATGGGAAGTAACTACACCTCAACTGCCAAATGTTTTTTGCGTTTGGAATTGCATTTGGGTGCATTTTGAAAGTGTTTTTGGTTTGAAAAAAAAATTAAATTGATGCTTCTTTTTTTTTTTTATGCTTTCTGATGATTTTGATGTGTTAATGTAAAAAATAAAAACAAAAATTCTAATTTTTTTTTTTTATTTTGATGTATTTTCAAGCGAAAAACACTTTTGAAAGGCATCTCGCACCACAATACCAAACTCGTGTAATCAACTTGAGTCACAAATCTGAATTTTCCTTCTTTTCTTTCATTTCTTAAGAGGGACTGGGCTTATCCACTTGGTCTGAACATCTTTTTTCTTCCCCTTTTTTAATCCACTTCCTGTATGTGAGATGGAGTCCTCTGTATGTGAGATGGAGTAGGTGCTTTGATTTCCTTTTGGCAGTAATAGTAGGCACTATCTTTGGTTGTTATTTCCTTAATAGCTTATTATAACTCTTGTTATTACTATTTAATAAATGAAATTGGCTGGTTCATCAAGAGAGAGATGAGGGTTATATATATCTTATGGGAGACCTTTTCCACACGCATTCTTGTTTCTTTTTCTCGTAAATAAAGTCTCATATTTCTTGTGCTTGTCCAGGGGTTTTGCCAAAGTATTTTAGTTCTGAGTGGTCATTTGCTCAGTTCCACTTGTCTGAAGACACTCAGTACATTGCAGCTTTTGCATCTCAGAATACTGTCATTATTGTTGGCATGAATGGGAGGTAATGCGGTTATTTTCATCCTGTCCTAATGCTGTTATACATGTGCTTCTGTTTTCCTATTTGGCTGCATAAGAAACTATAAGATTTTGAAAGTAAAGGATTTAAAAATAAATAAATTATGGTTCATTAAAAATTAATAACTCTAGCACTTAAAAGAAAAAAAAAAAAAAAATGCTTGCTTGTCGTAATTCATTGTTGAAACTTATGCTCTACAAAGATTTATTTTTTGAATCTCCATAACCTAACCAACCACATCTTCCTGATCTGTACACTTTTTTCTGAATGAATTGGGAAGATAGAAAAGAAATGTAGATGGACATTGAAACTGCTTTTCATAATTGAATGTACCTACTATGTGGATGGTTTAGCTAGTGTGCCTTCAATATTGACCATATTAGGTGGTGATCATTGTTGGCAAAGCTTGTTGTAGTAAAAATGTGGATATTGGACAGCGGGCACAACAATATAAATAGTGTTTTGCATGTGTACTCTTTCTCTCCGTCTCTCGACGGAATAGTTCTTCACAATTTTCTATATCTAAAAGATTTTTCCATTGCCAGCTTTTACAGGTGCAGCTTTGATCCGGTTCATGGAGGACATATGTTGCAGCAGGAATATGTCCGCTTTCTACAAACTGAGAGCCGGCCTGGATAGGGCAGGCTGTTAATTATACCTACAATATTTATTCTCCATACTCTGTAAATATGATTTTAAACATTCATAAATGGTTACACAAAAATATATATATAACTGTATAATATTCTTGGATTCAGTAATCAAGGCTCGATGACACAATCTCGTGAAGTCGCAAACTTAGTGCTGAATGGTAGCTATTAGACAATTTACTTTGTGCCAAGAACTTGTACACTGGGCATATTTGATCACTTGTTTTGGCAAGCAATTACATAAAACAAAACCGTGTAGTGTAGGTTTATAGAATGCAGGTTCCAAAAGATTTATGACTGTGTAGTGTAGGTTTATAGAATGCATTTAAAGGAAACTATTCATTCCTGCATTTGAAGTATATGAATCATATTTAAGATCAGCCATGTGACATGCTTCTACTGTAATTTTTCTTAGAAGAATGAAGAAAAAGCCTTCTCACACATAACTGCAAAGAACCAAACGAAAAGCTTGCCAAAACTCAAGGGGTTGTTATCAATTGAAACAAGTACCAAGTAATGTAGAAAAGAAAAAAAGAGAAATATTCCTGTAAATTATCCCTGCGATGTTGTCAGGGAAGTAAGACTTTCGCAATAAATGGTAAGATTTTGTGCAGAGCAAGGTAGTGTCTTCCATCTAAATGTTTTCTTTTGCTCATCGTAGTAGAGCAGAAGACGAGAACCAGAGTTGAATATGATTTCTGTACCCTGGACGCACTGCAGTTCTCCAACAAAATTCGGAGAAATTTTTCTTATGTCGATTGTGCATGCTTTTGACCATATGGAATTCTCGGGATTGGCTAGTCTCCATATTGCAACATGAGATAATTGTAGAGTCTCCACCATGTACAAATGCCCACGTAGTTCCACCAGTTGCGTTGAATGTCGAGTAGGTGATCTCCATTGACGAGGAGTGTCAGTCCTGTCAGCAGGATGGGTTATGGTGTGGAACTTCTCGTCACTAAGATTGAACGAGACAATAAAATCATTGTGCCTGTGGAGTGCTTGATGTTGCCCAAGATCGATCTTCCAGTAAATAGTTTCGTTAGCAAAAGCTGGAAAACTAAACTGCTCCACCAAATATGGGCAACCTTCTTTTACTGCCCTCCATTTATGTCCTCTTTTCTCTGGAAGAAGAGTGAAAATCGAGCACTCTAGTTTGCAATTCAAGTTCGTTCTTAATTGCCGAGGAATATTTAACCGCACAATCTTGTGTCTTTTTGCCGAGCTCAGATATCCGATCCCGAATCCTGCTATTCCACTTCTATCATATGGCAGTGCAAGAAGACGACGAGTGCTAGGGCTTAACACATAAATACGTGTTTCTGTGGCTAAGCAAAGCAAACCAAAGCAACCTGGCAATACGAGTTTAACAGGTTCTTGCACCTTAACCTGAATCGGACTGAACATGTTCCCCTCGGTGTCTGTCGGAATAAAAGTTATACACATACCGGCATCCGATGGGTTCAAGCGGCCGAAAATCAAAGTCAGGCCACTGCAAAAGGAATCGAGGTTTCCTCTGCGATCGTTCGTAGTGCAAGGCTTGGAAGCCAAGGCTCGAGTGAATCATGTAGTGCCATAACTTGCATACAGAGCTGAACCTCAAAAGGGTCTTCACAGGCAGTCCTTGATAGAATGTCTGCTACGATCATATTGTTTTTTGCGAGTTGAGAAACCATCTCCATTCGATTTTGAGCCC
>NC_133302.1:15414214-15456911 GCF_005239225.2 Populus alba | reverse complement strand
TAAAGGGAAACTCTAAATACAATTGGAACACAACAACAGCACTAAGAATCCAAAAATAAATGTGGCAATTCTAGTAATCCCAGTAATGTTTCGGGTAGGCTAATTCTGAATCAGACGACCCAAACATATGTCAAAGAATTTGACACTCACATGGACAGATAAACTAAACAAGCATGAGGGAAAAAACACAGAATAATTATGTCCCAAGTCTCCAAGGGAATGCAGCAAGCTAATATTTCATACCACCAAAGCATGCTAATTAAAAATCAATTGCAAATAATAAAAAAAAAACACAAATCAATCAGAAAGAAACTGGATCAAAGCGTAGTGACATTTACCAGATTCATTAAGCTAGTGCACACTCATCCAATCAAATAACATCAGCTCAGAGTACTGGTCATACAGAGCATCAAACCCACCCCACCATTGCCTTCCTCCATTCATTTGAGTTCGTCTCACCTTCCCCCTCCTCTTCTTCAGGAATCAACACTTAAAACTGTTCCTTCTCAGTTCTTTCAACCTCCTCTTGATCTCATTGGTTATAAAATCATCGTCGTTGTCATCGTCCTCAGCTCCAGCTCCAGCTACAGGATCAGTGTTAGCTGATTTGTTAGTTACATTGTCACCGCCTCCACCATTCTAATTTCTTGACTCCTCTGGCTGTGGCCACAGGCTTTATCTTCTAAATCCTTTTCTGGGTCTGGTTTGTGGGTTTTTCCCGAGCCCTTTCACTTTAAAGAAATCCATCCTCCACCAACCACTAATTTCTTCTTTCTTCAAAATCGCATATAAAAAAAGAAAGAAGCTTGGAATATACAAAACTATTATGATTCCAGGGCCTTTTTTCTTGTTTCTTCTATTATCTCAAATCTTAGAAGGTACCAAAGTTAGATCCTTAGGTAAAAATGGTCCAGGCAGAATCTGATACGAGAGATTACCTAAAGATGTCAACAAACTTCCTAGAATCTAAACTGCTTACTTCAAAAACCAGCGTTCAAGTAAACTAGGGACCCTAATAGCCGAAATCAGCTCCAAACTCCGTGTCCCTCAACCAAAATAACCACTTTGAAGAGAAGTAACAATAACCTGGAAATTTCTAACAACTGAAGGCAACAAAAGTACACTTTTTTTACTCCAACAACCCAACTATCACCAAATTTCTAGCAATAAACCCTTATCTGTAAACACGTTCGCTTGACATATAACAAAGTTGAAAGCATTCAAGTTTGGATCTTTATGAAACTTAAAATAGTACATTTAGCAAGCCATAAAAACAAATTATCGTTAACTGGGAGAGAAAAAACCAAAAGCCCTCTTCAAAATTAGTGCTTTAAGAAGTATGTCAACGAAGCAAGACCCCAACAACGTGGCAATAAAGACACCAGCTTTAGAGCAGAAGTAGAACTATTTTTAGCATTTCACAGCTCAAAAATCGTAAAAAATCAGCAGCACCATAGTAAGGATGAAGGCATGTTAAAGGTTTGGGTATGCTATAAGCCAGGTTTAAGATTTTATCAATATCTTTTTAGTTGTTTTTTTATAATTCTTAATTGAGGTATCAAAAAATTATAAAATTTGTATGGAGCCTTCTAATATAATGCTTTATCTTGGGTTAAAATTTCAAATTTTTTGAAGAAATTCAAAAATTTGATGAAAAATCACAATTTGACTAGTTTTATGTTATTGGGTTTAATTTTCAATCCAACTATCAGATTGAGCTAAAATTTTACGAGGAATTTTAAAATATATTGAATAAAATCTGGTTAAAATTTTAGCATGAACGAAGCTTGATAGTGGTAACAAAAAAAAGACCGTTAAATAAAAGCAAAATGGCTCATTAAGGGTAAAATAATTATTTGCCATTAAAAAATAAAACAAATCAGCTTTTCTTTCCTTTTATATATTGCCGACTAGGTAGAAGCAGAATTGAAAAAGAAAAATAAAGAAAAGGCTAGAAAGAAATAGAGAAAAGTAAGGGGAAAATATTAAAAAAATATCCAAGGAAAAAAAAAATGAGAATATTTTGTAAACTTACAAAGTCCAACTTATAAAACACTAATCTAAGAAAGAATCAAGTGAAGAAAGGAGGAATTGAGAGAAGAAAAAAAATTTAATTACTTTATTTTTCAGCTGACATGAGATTGTTATTTTATCCAGGTTGATGGATTATTACAATATTGATTCAGATTCGATTATATTCCACAAAACATCAAATGATATAACTTTAATAGTAGATTTATTTTTACATTCACTTTAATTTTATGTACTTTTAATTTTTTTTAATATTTTGGGTAATATATTTGAGTTAAAACTTTATTGTTAACTTTACAAATATATAATATATATATATATATATATAAATTAATAATTGATCTTAAAAAATATTTATATATTTATTTAATAGGTCAGAAAAAAATTCCTGGTTCAGCAACACCCAAAAACGACAACAAAGAGGGATCTAAAAGTGGAAGGAAAAAACACCAAAAAAGCCACATCTTTGAGTGATGGTTACATAAAAAGGAAGAAAATGAAGACATTTAGAGACAATGTAGAACCCTAAGTACCTCAGAATATAAAACAAAGATTAGGGTTTGTTCGCATAATAAAATCTTAAACAATCATAGTACTTGCGATCAGAGAGAAGGTGGGAGGAGAGTGAAGTGTTTCGAAATATGAAAAGGTTTAATGATAATAAATGCGAGCCATAAATGGCTTTTTCTTCTTCTTCTTCTTCTTCTTTTAAAAAAAAACTATGACAGAAAACATGAAAAAAGGAAAGAAATCGTTTCATTTTATGAAAGCAAAACAGTGATGCTTATGGAGTAGGGTTACTTTACGCTGTTTTCTACACATTGTAATAATCCAGATGATTGAAACAGTCACGGAAATCAGTGAAAAGCTTTTCAAACACCTTCCGGTGCACTTTAATGGGGTGTTGTATATGGGTATAGAAGAAAACCCTAAAGAAAAATTGAAGCATCTTTTAGTTTGGAAAGAAAAAGGATAGGTTCTCCTAAGAGCAACTTGCCACAAGCATTCTTCACGAAACATATTACCCTAATATTGCCTTTTAACACAAGATATTTGAGCTCACTCTGATACAGTACTCAGACAAAAATCTCAGGCAGTTTTCCAACTGGAGTATAATATACTAGACAACATAACTATTTTACTCATTGATGATCTTAATTTTTATCGCATTTTCAGGCCACATTACAGTGTCAAAGATCCCAAGAGATTGATATGGCATGATTAATGATTGATGAGGAAGGGGCAATGGGAGCCACACGATCCATTTCATGGCTGTTTCTTGCTTGTTGAGAGAAGATCATGCCATAAACGGATCTTACGAGATTGATATTTTGCTCGGCGTTGATCTCCTATAATGGCTGCACATGAACCCGTCCAACAGAAGGAGCGTCTATCTCACGCGAATTAATTTGAGATTCCAATGCCTCGAGAGAAGAATGTAGTTATCAAACCTCCCTCGTCCCGTTCAATATTAGAGATTTAAATAAATACAAAATTGAAACAATTCTGGATTTTTTTTTTCAGATTAAATTAAGTTTTTCTTTGAGTTCAAACAAATCAAGGAGGTAGGCTGCTTATTTGACCCTGCCGGGCCTGGCTCATAGAATAGAATACGACTATGTAAATCTAGGAAAGAAAAGGTCTTAACAGTTTTAATTTTTTATTTGGTTGAAGACCTAGCCGCACTGCCCTGAAATTTAATAACCAGAATGTAATTTGTGTGTTATGATTCAGAGATATTTTGATGCAATATTGCTGCAAGTTATCACGAAAGTGGAACGCTGCTATCCTTCATGGGTTATCCTCAACCTCTCGTATTTCTAAATCAATTGTCTCGATCGGATGTTGCATTACAGTGGCCATTAAATTGAGTCTGGTTTTTCTTCTCTTGGTTGCGGCATAGGGTTAAGTTACAAATCCTATCTATTACACTATAAATTTACAAAACACCGTTAGAAAGAAGGAAATTGTTGCACACTTGTAATTATCTAGTTTAGAGAGTGTATGTTTGTGAAATGTGTTGCATGATGTATCTTATAAAAATACATGTTTTTTCATGTGACATATTTTTTAAACAAAAACAAACTTAAAACTTAAAATTAAGATGATAGATGACTTAACTAACCTCTATTTTTCTAAAATGGGTTCGGCCTAAGTGCAGCCCATGTAACTTGGCTACTATTCTAGCCTATTGACTAAGTTGCTAGTATTTTTACAAAATATAAATTATTTCAGGTTCTGCATGTTAATGGTAATAGTGAATTAAAGGAAAACAAGGAGGAGCTTTCCTGGTTAAGGGAGGATATTGTTATGATGTTGTGGTGGTCAATGATGGAGGCGTTTGTGGCTCATGGTGCAGCTGGTGACAACTGTTGACATTGGTGGAACCAAGAGAAGAGAAAGAAAGCTTGTGGGGTTGCAAGAAGAGAAAATGGTGGAGATTATGGTGTTTTATGGTGTTTTTTGGATTCTTTTTTGTTGGTGTGAACCGTGAGTTATTATAGGGTATGATAGGGGTGGTACATGGCTACAATATAGGATGGAAGGCTATATTATGGGTAGTTTAGGGGGTTGATTTATTTCTAGTTTTGTAAGGGAAGGTTTGTCTTCTTTTTTTTTTTTAAAAAAAAAAAAAGGTGTTGAGGGTGTTATTTCTTCTCTCTTCTTGCATGAAATCCACTTCTATTTATAGGGGTGAGAGAAGAGCATGAGAGGTCTTGTGAGCATGGTTTGTGGTCGTTGATTCGCTTGAGAAGAATCCTATCCAATGGCCATAAACAATAACCTAGTCTTGCAAAACCAGGTTGTAAGGATGATTGGGTTAGGGGATTTGGGCCACTTTTTCATTGACTTTTTGGGTAACAAATTTGTGGTTTTCAAGTCGAGGGTGTAGTACATTATCAAGTCACAAGGGTGACATATTTCTTTTCTTATATGATGAAGGTATAAGAGAGGAAGAGGCTGGAAAAGATGGCATCAAAGCTGCCAGTTTCAGGTTTATTAGGGAAGGTGATGAACAATAACCCTAAAATACATTGTTTTGGTCAAAATGCACCATTTCATTTAAATGAAACAATATAGGTTTGGCATTTATGGTAAAATTAGGTTTTAAACTTCCTCTTTTAATTCTAACCCTCAAATTTCGTCTTTTAATTTTATCCCTAGTTTCATCCAATGGAGCTTAAAAAAAGTTAAATTTGATCCTTTAAAATTCCAATCTTCTCAATTAAGCTCAAATGATCTTCCAAACTTATTTTTTCACTAATTAAGCCCCAAATAAAATTAATTTGACCATTTAAAAGTCTAATTAAATCCTTACACTTAATTCTGAATCAGACGACCCAAACATATGTCAAAGAATTTGACACTCACATGGACAGATAAAATAAACAAGCATGAGGGAAAAAACACAGAATAATTATGTCCCAAGTCTCCAAGGGAATGCAGCAAGCTATATTTCATACCCACCAAAGCATGCTAATTAAAAATCAATTGCAATAAAAAAAAAAAAAAAACAAATCAATCAGAAAGAACTGGATCAAAGCGTAGTGACATTTACCAGATTCATTAAGCTACTGCACACTCATCCAATCAAATAACATCAGCTCAGAGTACTGGTCATACAGAGCATCAACCCCACCCCACCATTGCCTTCCTCCATTCATTTGAGTTCGTCTCACCTTCCCCTTCCTCATCTTCCTCCTCTTCAGCACATGACTCTTCTTCAGGAATCAACACATAAAACTGTTCCTTCTCAGTTCTTTCAACCTCCTCTTTACCTCATTGGTTATAAAATCATAGTCATTGTCTTATAGTTTGCATGCAGACAGAGACATTGTCACCACCTCCACCATTCTAATTTCTTGACTCCTCTGGCTGTGGCCACAGGCTTTTCTTCTAAATCCTTTTCTGGGTCTGGTTTGTGGGTTTTCCTGAGCCCCTTCACTTTAAAGAAATCCATCCTCCGCCAACCACTAATCTCTTTTTTCTTTAAAATCGCATATAAAAAAAGAAAGAAACTTGGAATATATAAAACTGTTATGATTCCAGGGCCTTTTTTTGTTTTTTTGTTTCTTCTATTATCTCAAATCTTAGAAGGTACCAAAGTTAGATCCTCAGGTAAAAATGGTCCAGGCAGAATCTGATACGAGAGATTACCTAAAGATGTCAACAAACTTCCTAGAATCTAAACTGCTTTCTTCAAAAACCAGCGATCAAGTAAACTAGGGACCCTAAAAGCCGAATCAGCTCCAAACTCCGTGTCCCTCGACCAAAATAACCACTTTGAAGAGAAGTAACAATAACCTGGAAATTCTAGCAACTGAAGGCAACAGAAGTACACTTTTTTACTCCAACAACCCAACTATCACCAAATTTCTAGCAATAAACCCTTATCTGTAAACACGTTCGCTTGACATATAACAAAGCTGAAGCATTCAAGTTTGGATCTTTATGAAGCTTAAAATAGTACATTTAGTAAGCCATAAAAACAAATTAGCATTAACTTTTATTACAATCTAATCTACCAGACATAATATTCTACCTTAAATAGAAATACACATTACAGTTATTGCTAGATAACTACCAACTAATTAAGATAAGAACAATGACAGTTATAGTAACTTTTTCTGCCACTTGGAAGTATGAGATGATCTTCAATTATTGGTTGTAACTTCCCCTAACTTCTCTTTTCTTGCCAACGTGTACCACTGGAATTGTAGCCTCCATAGAATGTATTCCTTTACTTGAATTAGCTTGATCTCTGTCAGTTATTATGGCCTCCTGCTTGCTTTGGACTTTCATCATCCACCTGCATCCATAAGGCTCAGTAATTGAGAACCTTCTACATGCAATGTTTGTTTAAGAAAGGCGTTTTTGAAGTTACCCAAGACGATGAAAATTTACACAAGTTTAGCCAGTAATGAGAAAATTGAAAAGGATTAATCACTTTAACTCAATTCCACGCATATTTTTTGAGAAACATAAATGTGCATGTATAACCCAGAGAGGTGAATGCTAGTCCAAAACAGGTATTATGATTTGCGAAACAAAAGCAAGTAATTGGTGTCATTGTTAAGATTTCGACACGACTGGACTAACAATAAATTAAGTAGAAAAAAAAAAAAAACTAGCTAATATTTGCAACATGAATCAGCAAGGTGAAAAATTTACATCACCTTTTCACCTTGACGAACTTCGCGTAAGCCTGGATACTTCTTCAGAACAAGATTGTCTTCCGTTAGATAACAGATCTTCTACCAAGCTGTGGTCCCCGCATCTGCAACGAAACCTCGGTCTCTCATTTCACCAATAAGTTGCACCGCCCTTGATTCATCCCTGTGCCGGAGAAAACCTCGGATAATAACATTATAAGACCATTCATTTGGAAGACATCCATCCTCTTCCATCTTTCGGAAAGCTTCCAGTGCTTCATCTAATAATCATTCTTTACAAAGTCCATTTATTATTGTATTGTCTATCTGAACATCACGCTGCAACCCTTGGACAAAGAGTTCTGAAAACGGTTTCCTTGCAGCTTTAAGATTCCTGGATTTGCACATGGCATCAACCAAGATGCAATACATCACCAGATTAGGCTTCATGTAAGTACTTTGCATTGCTCTAAAGATTCTGAATGCCTTACGAAGATACCTTAGTTTGCAAAAGCCATCAATTAATATTGAGTAGGTACATAAATCTAGGAGGTTGCCATTAGTGTGCATATTCTTGTTAAGCTCTTGTGCTTCCCTGAGCTTGCCTAATTGGCAAAAGCCATGAATAAGATTATTGTAACTAACAATGTTCGGAGTTAAGCCTTTATGAATCATTTCATTAAAAAGCTGCTTCGCTTCATCTATCCTTTCGGCCTTACATTAATATCCATTAATTAAGATGTTATAACTAAAAACATCAGGTTTACAACCCTTGGTTATCATGAAACCAAAAAGCTTTCTAGCTTCAACAACTTCCATGCATCCACAAGGAATGTCCATAAATCAATGAATTGTAAGTCACGACGTCTAGCTCCACACTCATTTCAGTCATTGCTTTTAACACACCTTGAGCCTCTGAAACCTTGCCTTCTTTACAAAATGTATCAACTAGCACATTGAAGGTGACAATATCTGGCATGATATTCAAACTCGTCATTTCATTTAGAATTGACAAAGCCTCCTTCCATTGGCTGCAATTGCATAAGCCGTGGATCAAAGAGTTGTAGCTGATAACCGTTGGGGAAATGCCTTTAGCCTTCATATAAGAGAAGATATCCAAAGCCTCGTTCATTCGCCTGTCTTTGCCAAGACTGTTAATTATCGTATTGTATGTAACCACGTCTGGCTGGCAGCCTGCCTCTTCCATTTTCTTAAGCAATCCAGCAGCCGCAGCAGTTTCCCCAATCTTACATAAGCCATTGATAATCGTATTATATGTGTGAACATCAGGTCGACACCCTCTAGCCACCGTGTCATCAAATAATTCCACGGCTTGGGAAAATTTACCCACTTTACAGAGCCCATTGATTAAGGTGGTAAATGGGACAACATCGGGTTGAAGACCAAGTTTAATGACTTTGGCCAAGACAGAGAAGCCGAGATCAACATGTTGCAGCTTGCAGAAGCAGTTAATCAAGATATTAAGCGCATAAGTATTAGGAGAGAGCCCAGCTAATTCCATTTGTTTGGAAAGAGAAATCACGGCATCGTAATACTGTCTCATTTTGACGATTGCAGACAATAATTTAGTGAATTGGATGATACAAGGCAGGAGTTTCCTGTGAAGCATGTGGTTGAAAGAAGCAAGGGCATCGTCAATGTTTCTAAAAGAAGGAGAAGCATCATCATTTTGGTGTTTATATCTACTGCTACTGCTAGAAGAAGAAATGGAGTTGGAGTGGCTGCTAGACAGCAGAGATGGAAGAATCATACCCGTTATTTTCATTTGGCATCGCTGAAAATGGGACTCAATAAAAAAAGGGTTCTGAACCTCGTCTCACTGCAGCCGCCATCATCATTATCGACCTTCCTCCGTGTTTTTGGTGAAAATTCTTTGCAACAAATATGGAAGATTGAAGAAAGGTTGACACGTGATAGCTGGGTTTCCATGGAAAAGGAAACGTTGACACGTGTCGATGCCCCCCTTAAACGCTGGCGTCTTGAAGAAGAAGAAACAGCAAATTTATCGCTAATACAGTCCAGTCCCCTGTCCAGTCCAGATTTGCTTTCAAATCTATTCATTTTCGAATTTGATTTTTTTTTTAGTGTCTATAAATTGTCTTTCATGTGAAGATCTTAAATATTTTTGTTTTTTTAAATTATTTTAATATATTTATAAGTAAAAAAAACTTCAAAACATAACATTTACTATATTTTTAAAATTCTCATACTATGAAGCTATTAATTTAGTAATTAGAGGCCACTCAGAAAATAATTTTTTTTCTTTTTCAAATTAAATCCCTGGTAGTTTAAGTTATTTTCATTTAAAAAATTACTAAGTTACAAATCCTATCTATTACACTATAAATTTACAAAACACCGTTAGAAAGAAGGAAATTGTTGCACACTTGTAATTATCTAGTTTAAAGAGTGTTTGTTTGTGAAATGTATTATATGATATATCTCATAAAAATACATGTTTGTTCATGCCACATATTTTTAAACAAACACAAACTTAAAATCAAGATGATAGACAACCCAACTAACCTCTATTTTTCTAAAATGGGTTCGGCCTATGTGCAGTATTTTTCTAAAATGGGTTCGGCCTATGTGCAGCCCATGTAACCTGGCTACTAGTCTAGCTTATTGACTAAGTTGCTAGCATCTTTGCAAAACATGAATTATTTCAAGTTCTGCATGTTAATGTTAATAGTGAATTAAAGGAAGCTAGGAAGGAGCTTTCCTGGTTAAGGGAGGGCGTTGTTACGATGTTGTGGTGGTCAATGGTGGAGGCATTAGTGGCTCATGGTGCAGCTAGTGACAACAGTTGACATTGGTGGAACCAAGAGAAGAGAAAGAAAGCTTGTGGGGTTGCAAGAAGAGAATGGTGGAGATGATGGTGTTTTATGGTGTTTTTTGGGTTCTTTTTTGTTGGTGTGAACAATGAGTTATTATAGGGTATGATAGGGGTGATACATGGCTAGAATATAGGATGGAAGGTTGTATTATGGGTAGTTTAGGGGGGTGATTTATTTCTAGTTTTGTAAGGGAAGGTTTGTCTTCTTTTTTTTTTTTAAAAAAAAAAAAAAGGTGTGGAGGGTGTTTTTTCTTCAGTTTTTTCTCCTCTCTTTTTGCATGAAATCCACTTCTATTTATAGGGGTGAGAGAAGAGCATGAGAGGTCTTGTGAGCATGGTTTGTGATCATTGATTCGCTTGGGAAGAATCCTATCCAATGGCCATAAACAATAACCTAGTCTTGCAAAACCAGGTTGTAAGGATGATTGGGTTAGGGGACTAGGCCACTTTTTCATTGACTTTTTGGGTAACAAATTTGTGGTTTTCAAGTTGAGGGTGTACTACATTATCAAGTCATAAGGGTGACATGTTTCTTTTCTTATATGGTGAAGGTATAATAGAGGAAGAGGCTGAAAAAGATGGCATCAAAGCTGCCAGTTTCGGGTTTATTAGGGAAGGTGATGAACAATAACCCTAAAATACGTTGTTTTGGTCAAAATGCACCATTTCATTTAAATGAAACAATGTAATTTTGGCATTTATGGTAAAATTAGGTTTTAAACTTCCTCTTTTAATTCCAGCCCTCAAACTTTCAATTATTTAAGTAAGTCTTCATTCGAATTTTGATTCTAAAAATTTGTTAAATTTCACCCCTACCAAGTTTAAAAGCACCCCTTGATTTTAGCTCGTTTTTCATGTTAGTCCTTAGTCTTTGATATTTTTATTTTTCTCCTCAATTGACCTTCAAAATTCTATTTTTTTCGATTTCACCTCTGTTTTCAACCAAATTTGGCCCTTGAATATATGCGCCTTTTGTGAAAAGATCCTTAGTCTTGAATTTCTTTAATTTAACCCTTAATTGACCCCTCAAATTTTTATTGTTATTGCAATTGTATCCCTAGTTTCACCCAATGGAGCTTAAAAAAAATTAAATTTGGCCCTTTAAAATTTCAATCTTCTCAATTAAGCCCAAATGATCTTTCCAAATGTATTTTTTCACTAATTAAGCCCCAAATAAAATTAATTTGACCATTTAAAAGTCTAATTAAATCCTTACACTTAATTAAATATTTTAATTTGACCCAAATTAATTCTTAAACTTAATTAAACCTTTAAATGGGTCCATGATTAAATCAAATTGGCATATTCAAAGTCTAATCAGGTCCTCAAAAAACTTAACTTTTATGTAAATTTTATCCAATGACCTTAAATTTACATTGTCTTTCAATCTTGGGTACAATAAGGTATAATTGGGCTTCTAATTCGGTCTAAAATCCCAGTTTAGTTCCTTCATATGTCTGCAACCCTTCTTAGCTTGCTTTTTCTAAGTTACCTATATTTTTTCATTTTTATATTTTTTTTTTTTTTACTTTTTTTTTTTATCTAATTTTTTTGAAATAAAAAGATAACTTGTTTTAGGGGGAACCCAAATCTAGGTTATGACAGTTGTCCCCTCTTTACAATGCTTATGATAGAAAGTCTTGTAAGAGACTTTAGATAGTAAACTTGTGAAGAAAAAAAGATGAGAGGTTATGGATTCACCAGATCAATAAATGGTCAATCCTTCAAAAAGTGTTAGAAGTGAGGGTTTGAAAGCATACTTAGAAAGAAAATGAATATGGCTAGAAATTTCATTATCCGATATATGAGGGCTACAAAATACACTTGAAAGGAAAGAGATATGGCTAGAAAATGTATTATTCAGTATGTGAGGGGTAGAAAACATTCTTGAAAGGTAAAAGATAGGGTTAGAAAGCGTATTATTTGATTAATAAGGGTTATAAAGTGCACTCAAAGAAAAATAGATAGGGCTAAAAAGCACAATATATAGTATGAGCGGGCTTGAAAGCGTACTTGACAGAAAAGAAATAGAGTTAAAAAGCATACTATTTGATGGATGAGGGCTACAAAACATATTTAAAAGAAAAATGGATATAGCTAGAAAGCGTACTTGAAAGGTGTTAAAAATATGTTATTGCCAAAAACTTTGCTGATTTTCAAATAGCGAGAGTCTTGCTGGAAAAGTTCAAGTCCATCAATGATTCTTTCCTTAGACTCCCTATAAAGATCAAAATGCAATGTATTGTGATTAATATGCATGTATTATATAGGTCCCCTTTCTTCATGGACTTTTTTTTTTCAAAACTTTGATCCTCGTAGCAAGCTTTCATGGTTTTTTTTTTTTTTTTTTTTGCTTTTGTTTACCCAAACCACAACTTGTGATCTTGATATTTTAAAAGGGACAATCTTAGATGATATCGGCATACCTCATTATTTGAAAACATTTATCTAAAAAATCATCAGCTTTGCTTTCCATTTTTTGTTTTCTTAGAAGAGGAATCATTAAGCCAACCCTACCGTGTTTCTTGAGTTCCCCCCAATCTAATCATGCCCCCAAGCATTGTATACTGTTTTTTTTCTACCAGAGTTTTCATAAGGATGATGTCATATGGAAGAGTGTTTGGTTTTTTACATGAGGTTGCTTTCATAGGAAATTTTTAGAATTTTAAAGCAATTTATATTCATTATTTTTTGCATGAATTTGGTATGTATTTGCCTTTATATTAATTTCTGATTGTAATGGTTATCCATAAATTTAACATGGGATAAATGAATCATTAGCCCCATCATTACTTAGGGTGTGTTTAGTATTTGCGGTTGCTGTTTGTGGGTTTTAAAAAAGTTGTTTTATAAAAAGTACTTTTAGTTGAGGTTAGTTTGAAAAAATATATGTTTGGTTTAAAATTGTGGTTGAAATTGAGGTTGAACAAAAAATATTTTAATGTGTTTGGTTAAAAAAAAATACTTTTTAAATTGAGGTTATAAAATAATTTAAAAATACTTTTAATTTAAATATTGTAAATTTAACTACTATTATTACATCATTGAAATAAATAATATTGATATCAATTTTTTTTTTATTATTCCATTAAACTATATGCAATGTCATCACATACGAAATCTATCCAACAATAACTATATTTTTCATGGTTTCTTAAGCACGCAACAACAAAAACTGAATTTTTTGTTACGTCATCAAGCGATCTCCTTCTAATTTTTTGAATAAAACACAATTAAAATTAAAATTAAAATTAAAATTTTTTTTAACTAGGTCGGACACGGCAAGAATATAATTGGAATTGTGATCAAATTCCACAAATGCTACATCATCATGCTATATATCCTTCTAATTTATGTAGTGTTATTAAATAATATTAAATACTAGTTTTTCAACTAAAACTCAATTTTTTTTTTAAAAAAAAATTTACAATTTCATTACGTACAAAATTCATTCAACAAAAACTACAGTTTTCATGATTTTTTGAGCATGCAATAAATTTAGGTAAAATATTATCAGGAATAAAATTGAGATTACAGTACGAGTAAATTTAATTCACCTTAAACTAATTTTTTAAAAAAAACAAAAAAAAAATATTGTTCACGTTCACATGAATAGTGCGAGTGAAATCACTGGTTTTTTTTAATTACACTGGTTTTTTAGAAAAAAAATAAACTTTTCCTGGTTTTTCAAAATTAAAAAAAAAAAACTTTGATTTAAATTTAGTGAACAGTGCGAGTGAATTAAAATTCACTTGCACTATACAGTGGAGCTTTTTTCCTTCACAAATGCTACTTCTCCAAAACCTCCGTTTCATTTTAAATTTGAGTGGGCCTACTAGTGAAAAACTTTTTTTTTCCTTACCAAACGAAAATATGTGTGGTTGCGGGTGAACCTCACCCGCAGCCACGTTACCAAACGACCTTTTAAGCATGTTGGCCTAGGAATAACAAAATTGTTTATTGTGTAATTTGACTTTATCATATTTAAAATTATCAAAAACAATATCATAAAGGTTTTCTTGAATTCTTTTCATGTAATAATAACTTTTATTATTTGTAACGCTAACCTAGAAAAAATAAATTATACAATAGTTGTTCAAGGATATAGAAAAACAAATAATAAGAATTAGGAAAAATTACTCTTACAATCCTATAGTTATTTTCTTACTTTATCTTTATTATTTTCATAGTTTTTAAACTCGATTCACGACCCAAATTCTAAGTTGCGACTGGGTCATTGGATCGCTCAAGTTATTTTTTTTAAAAAATCAAAATGATGTCGTTTTAGTAATAAAAAAAATCAAAGGTTTGCAATTGAATTTTTTACCGAGTCAGCCAGGTTTTTTCTTCCCTTGTTTTTTTTTTCAACCCAACCTGTTCCAGCTTCGGGTCGATCCGTCGGGCCTGGCAGGGTTTCAAAATTTATGATTATTTTGAAAATTACACTTTAAATAAACTTTATAAAATTGATAACACTTTACATCACTTAAACAAAAGTCAACAAAAAAAAATAATTATTTATTAAAATTACCATTATATTTCATTTAATGACTAAAAAGATTTATATAAAATATTACAATTTTATTCATTAAATTAAAAAAATCATAATCATCATTATAATTATTAAACTCAGATCGAGAATTAACTCAACCAAAAAATCAGGTCATACTAGTTGACCGAGCAACCCAAGAAAATCAATTCGATTCAAATCCATACAGGGCAAATCCAGGAAGTGAAATCACCTTTCTTTAACCAACACATCAACTCTTTATTTCCAGTGGCAAGATCCCACAGGTTTCCTTTATGTCTTATTTTACGCGTTTAGTTTCTTTATCTCCCGCTTCGTCTTCTCCTCCCTCTCTCTCACTCTCTGTTTCATTTTCAGTTCTCTGCCAATCTCATCTCTGTAAGTCCCAGTCTATCTTTCACCAAAGCTTTTTCTTGTTCTTCCCTTTTGATTTGCTAAAGCCAAACCCTTTTCCTTTTTGTTTTCTCTGTGAAAAATGGTGAAAGATTATCCACTTCATCAGTGATATAGAGGGATTCGTGTTTTTCTATCTGTAAATCCAATTTTCAAGAAATAAACACAGTTTTTTTCGGGTTCTTGTATCATAACTTGGACTAAAAAAACTGTTTGTAATCATCACTTGCAATCCTACCACCATTGCAACAACTCCTCTCCTTCACGCCACATCAAAACCACCAAAACAACCATCACCTTCACTAGTAACCCTGATCAACACAACAACCCCAATAACATGTTAATTAGTATTTTCAATTGAGAAAATTAACATGAACCCTGAACCCAGATTTAATAAGACCATGAAAAAATTGAAACCAATAGTTCATCACACTCTAGATTATCAAGAACAAAGAAAACCCTAAGTTGGTTGATAAAAACACTTCCCTGATGAGCCTTTTCCTCTTTTTTTGTTTTCTTTTTGTTTTTTTTTCCAGGAGGAAGTACTTGAATCTACCAATGAGGAGAGAGAAGAAATGAAAGATTAAAAATGATGCCAGAGCAAATTAAGAAAGATTACCAGAGTCTCGAATTGCACCTCTTCAAAACTATGTATAAGCAATCTACAAATTCGACAATAATATAATATAATATAAATGAGGATATTATGGTTATTTTCATTCAATTTGAAAATTATGTCAACCCATGATATATATAAAATGTAATTTTTAAAAGAATAAAGTTAAAGTAAAAAATAAACCTAACAATGAGATAATGAGGGTAATTTTTCCTAAGAATTATCAATACGCAACTTCTCATTGTTTGTCACTAAAAGAAATGATAATAAAAATATAAAAAATGATAATTTATTTGACACACATGGTATTTTATTATATTTTTACTTTATGTGGTGTGAGAACTTGAGTTGGTGTTTGGGCTCATTTTATATATAATTAATTTAAAATAGGTTGAAGAATTATTAATCATCATTATCCTTTCAGGTCTAATGTTTTTATTTTTAAAGTAAGGATTAGATCATGTTAGCAAAACTAGGTCTAAGTCATTGTTTTAGGTTTTTGGTAGTCTTTTATCTTATGATAATTATATATAATAGTTTAGGTTAATTTTTTAGCATGTAAATACAATATATATATATATATATATATATATATTTTATATTTATCATAACAAGTAAATAAGACGCAATATATCTTATGTAAAATGTCTTAGAATGATTTTTTTTTTTTTTTTGACATAACCAATTTCTTACCTAAAATATCTAAACACCAATTAGGGTTCTAATTACCATAAAGTAGGTGGCGATTTAATTTTTCTTAACTCTACCCCTTCTATTACACTTAGTTCACTGAGATGTCCTATACATATATTTTTTAATTCATGGTGTTAGACAAAAACATCATTTTTCTATTCTTTAGTTAAAAAGTTTTGAGAAATAAAAAAGATAACCATAATATTAGTGATACGAATCAAGTTAGGTCCGAATTTGATATAAAATAACTGCTGACCAATTTTGTAAGATTGAGAATATTTCTCAAATTGTATATCAAAACAAACTAAAATTTTATAGGAAGATACTAGACATATAGAAATATATTTTGGTAAATTTTAAGGTTAAATGAAGTTTGGGAACATATTATGTTAGATAGTTGAAGTTATTAGACAAATCTTGTCAAATTAGACTTTTATGTGCTGCTTAGGAGATACCTTGAGCTATATGTAAGAGTTTGCTTCTATTCAAGCTAGGTTGAAAACTAAACATCTCAAGCATTATAACCATATATGATAGACTCAGTAATTCATCTAGGTGAGAGAGAACGACGTATTTGAAGTCAAGACTGGAAATTTACCAAAAATATGCAAAAATTAGAGATTCAGTTACATGGAGGAATTTTAGCATGAAAATTTTATTTTTATTATCCTATTTTATTTATTAATTTAGTGTTGAATAATTATTTTTAATTTGAGTTTGTTCTGGCCTATTAGACATTGTTTAGGAGTTTATTTCATTGTTAAGCTTATGTTAGTTAATTACTACTTTAAACCAATTAACTTGTAACTCAAAAGGAGTTCATTAAGGTTAGTTAGAGGAAACTATATTATGTTTTTTTTAGCTATAAATTTTAGCAGCAAATTGGAGAATAAACATTAATTTTTCTTCTTTTTTTTGTATGTGGCAAAATAACATTTCCTTGTATAGATAAAGATCATACACTGATTTATAAAAAATTAAATGATTTTGTGATGTCATTCATATATTTAAGGTTTTTAGATACAAAGTTATTTTTTAGTTCAAGTTTTTTTCTAATATTTTTGATTTTTAGGTACAAGGTTACCTCTATATCATTATTCTATTAAATTTAATTTTCAGTTTTTTTGAACTATTATCTATTTTATTGAAGGTTGCTTTATTATGTGATCAAAAAATTTTCACTGGCTAATATCTTTATATACTTGTATGTTAATAGAACTTCATAATGTAACCGATTTTTTTTAATTGATTTCAAATTGACTCAAACTCATCTATGCATACATAACCTACCTATATATGAGAATTAATGAGTTTTATTTGTGGAATAAATTATTGAAAAGATTAGTTGTTATATTAAAAACTACCTTATACTACTAATGTTGTCAATTATTTTTTTAAATAGAAAATTGTATTTTTTTTTAAAGAACATAAAAACAATGATTTATTTATACTGTATTTAATATAATAAAATTATCATTCTTTTCAAAAAAAAAAAAAAAAAACTAGATATAAAAAACAAAAACAACAAATAACACAACCACACCATGAACAAACATTACGGTGGAGGGAGCCCTCGTGGTTGACCCAATTAAAAAAACCCGAAAAAGGAAAAATAATTCCTCATCGGTGCCTTCTCCCAAGAGCCTCAAAGGAGGAGAAACCCTCACCAGCTTCTTAGTTTCAGACATGAATAAAATTAGAAAACCTTTTGGATTCATATCATAAATGACACTATGTTTTAACCTTGATTTTCTTGACAAGGAACCACCATTACAAACCCCTTCTTATTTTCTGATTTATAGTTTCCTACGGACATCTTATTTTTTCTTTTTACTAACCGATCAACAATGTCGAAACAATCACCAAGAATCATCCAAGGTCTTCTCAAACACCACTACAATCATGTTTCTACTTCCAAGCCCTCACCTTTAACCACTCCTTCTCTTGCCTCTAGAATTTCTTCCACTTTTACCAGACCTTACTCAAATGCATCCTCAAATTTCACTCCTTTAAACTCTCAAATCCCATGTTTTACTTCAAAACCCACTTCTTCTAATCTGGGTTTATCTCAGTTTCTCTCCTGTACAAAACCCAATTCTTCATTTTCTAAAAATGGGAGTTTTTTCTATGGGGTGAGGCAGTTTTCTTTCAAAGGTTCTTCGGATTTGGGGAAAAGGGTTGATGGGAATTTTGCAAAAAAGCTTCTTGAGAAGCCGGCCACTGCTGTTACTTCTGCTTTCTCGAGGTACCGTGAAGCTTTAGGGTTGCAAATTGATGCCTTTTTAAAGAGGAATTCCTTGTTTTTGTTCGGGGCAGGAGGAGTGATAATTTGTGCTTTGCTTTGGAGGATTATGTTTGGCATTGCTAATACTTTTGTTAGTCTATCTGAAGGCATGGCGAAGTATGGGTTTCTCGCCCTTTCATCTGCCATCGTTGCCTTTTCTGTGAGTTCTTTCTCTAATCATTTTACTGTGTTTTGTTATTTCTATTTGTGCAACGGAATTATTTTTGATTATAAGTGAATGATGTCTCCTTTTGGATTATTGATGTGCGAACTAACTATAAAATTTATCTTGACTTTACGATTTTCCAAAATGTGATGAGCGGTTCACATGCGTTAAGTTGTGGAATAGATAGATTTTTCTTTGGAGTACAAGCATGAGATGGGTTCTCCTGTTATTGTTATGGCAGTGCCTCTACCAACATTCTATGTTTGAACATGTTTTTGTGGATAACATAGCTTGTTATAGGTGGTGCCTTTTTTTACTTCAAAGACGTGGAGTGTTGTTTAAACACGAATCAATGATAATTGTGGCAAAAGCACAGTCAATTTACTTTGCTTTCACTAAAAGGAAGTGAGTTACTAGAAGTTATCGCACCTCAAGTTTAGATGCAGTGATCAGGTGATGATTAAAGCTCGTGAGAATGAGACTCTAATCTTTTGATCAGTCTGTCATACATTGAATATTCAAATTAATATCTTGACTATAATTGTTTCTACTGCTTATCAATACTGGCTGAGTCAAGTTTTTGAGTTTTGATGTCGAAGCTTAGCTATCTGTTCCAACTTAGGGGCATATAGTGTTTAAAACTTTAGGTTCGTAGAAAATAAGAGTCAAGATTTGAAACTGTCTAATCCTACTTAAGTGTCTCTGTGGGAGTGTTTAAGTTGAGTTGCATAGGAAATTCTAGTCTTGGGCAATGAGCTAACTAGATGACCACATAAATGTTTTATTTATGTAGCAAAGGCTAAATGGTTATGCCTTTTGGTCAGTTTTCTCTTATTGCTGTTGAGGTTTGATTGTTTCCATCCAGTTTAAGTCTCCTACATTGTGGTTTCTTCTTCCATATTTTTCTTGCCTTTTTGCCTGCCCTGTCCTGTCCATGTCACCCATAGGAGAGAGTAACAATTGGGATTTTTCTTTCACATTTCAAATGTGACAGAATAGTGACTACAAAAACCATGGCTTGGATCTTGTTCACAAGGTTTTATACTTGGTGACACGTATGAGAATAGGGAGGAAATGAGAAAACAGAAATTGATGGCGACACTGAAAGGAAGGACACTTGAATTGATAAAATTTGTTTAAAAGCATAGCATGTCAACCATAGAAGAATCCTTCGATAGACTTAATTGCCTAGACTTCTAATTCCTTGGTACTCTCACACATTTTACTTTTCATTGTGTATGCTGACATGCCTTGCACATGGCACCCATATAGTCATTCTGTTTTATTTATTATTGAGGATGGATTGTTGAATACATGGTTAAAGTTTTTTTAAAACATAACTATGCTGGTAAAAAGTAGTACTTTAAGAACAAATATCCAAAATTAATGTTGTGTATGTAAACAATTTAAATAACTAAATCATTTTTCATACATGATTAATTCTAATATTAACATCAACATAAATCTATTTAATATTAATATCCACATTATACACGTGAAATAAATCAGTTAGTGAGAAAATTCAAATGCTATATTGTCAAAAAAACATAATGTTGTTTTCTTGTTAATTAATATGCTAAATAAATTTGCAGTGCAACAATTCAAGTTAGAAGCTTGGAATTTTTTTTTACTACTATATTTCATGAAGAATATTGCTTAAATTAAAATTTTCATTATGCTTGTTATATAATTAAATCTATTTCATTGTTTTTGAGTGAATAAAGTATTTTGGGATTTCATGCTTTGAAAATTTATTATAATAATGAGTGTTCAAATAATATTAAGTTTCATAGCAAATTGCAAAAGAGAAAAAAATATAGTTGGAATGTTTGAAGGTGCAAAAAATTAAAATAATTAGTCAATGTCTTCTAATGCCCTTATACAGAGGTACACGGTATTATTTGTATATTTGGTATCATTAACAATCTGATGGACAGTAGATTATAATAATGGGAAAACAGGATTTGTCAGGCTATAGAGATAAGCCAGAAGAGAAACAGACCTCACATAAATCCTGCTAACACCCTGATCCACACAAGTCCCTTATTGAGTAAGAATGAGATTTGTAGCATGACATGTTAGAAAAATTGAAAGTAGTAACAAATTGATAGAATTAGACACCAATAATATGAAAGTAAAGCAACCATTATAAGAAGATTATGAATTCATGATCATATCAGATACTCTTACATGTATGATTCAAGATTAGAAACAGCATGCTCAAATTATAACAATTCAAATTGAGAAAAGAGCATAGATAAATATATAACCAGTTTAACAATATATATATATATATATATATATAAGTAAGTTGATAACAAAGATCAATACCAATGTTAGTCAGTTCTGATTTTTTCAATTTACAAGAAAGATAATATTGTTGTTTTTATAAGCGTTTAGAATTATAAGTAGTAAAACAATAGGATTCTTTGTATTGTAAATAGTATTAGAATTGGAAAATAGAAAAAGAACTCATATCTCTTAAGAATAAAATAAATAATTAACATGTAGCTCTTAATTAGTATTAATATTGGAAATGAAATCTAAAGTTAGGATGCTATGATTTAGGACATTTAATAATACAACTAAAACATGTATAAATAATAATAATTATTTGAAAAAAACAATAATAAAGAGCACAATAAAATAAAATAAAATAAAGAGGGGCATTGCCTCAAAAGCTTACCCCAACCCCTAACCCAAACTCTGCCTTTATATATAGTATTGATAGATGGATTAAGTGAGGTTCTGAGACCAGGTACTTCAAAACTTCTAATCCAGTCACATTAGATGACTTTAGGTGAGCTAACACCATTTTTTCTAGTCAAATATATACCCCCCCAAGAAACAACCATTAACGTAAAGAGATGCTTCTCAAATAAGATTGCAGTAGTGACCCTGTTGATCACTGAATTGCACTACTTACAGGTGATTAGCCCACCCCGAATTCTAACAGCTGGCACCAGGGATATGATTGCTTATTTCCCTCACTGTTTTTGATGTAACTAAGTTGCAGCATCATTGTTTCCAATGTAGCTTCCCCAGAACTAGCAGCTGGCATTCTCCTAGAATGCAGATTCTGCTAGTGTTCATGTTTCAAACCTAAAGCTTATGCTATATATAAAACAAGTTGGAAGTCATCATTATGGGTTGATCAAAATTGAAAGGTGCATCCTTAATCAGAAGTCCTTGAGTCTTTCTATTTATGGATTTTCCATATATTTAAAAGTACAGATTCTGTTGCAGTTTATCCCCAAACTATTGTTGGTTTTGTCTATGTACCATAAGCAAGGATCAACTTACATGTTAACATTTGTGTGTTTTGTGTATCTATGTCACTGCTAAAGGGCCTGTATATCCGCTCAAGAATTACAATCAATCCTGATAAAGTTTATAGAATGGCCATGACAAAGCTGAACACCTCAGCTGGGATTCTTGAGGTTATGGGTGCTCCTCTCACAGGAACAGTATTAAGAGCCTATGTGATGTCAGGAGGTGGACTTATTCTAAAGAACTTTAAGCCAACTGTTAGGAGCAAGCGGTGTTTTCTCATCTTCCCAATACAAGGTTCTGAGAGAAAAGGTCTAGTCAGTGTTGAAGTTAAGAAGAAGAAAGGCCAGGTATGCTCGCTTTCTTTGTTTTGAACATCTGAATGCTCGCTTTCTTTGTTTTGAGCATCTGATCAGGCAATAGAACGTTTTTAAGAAATGAAAAATTGGAATCTATGATTATGATTCTTTGGGTCTTTTGCTACTCATAAATCATAAATTGAGCTTCTCTTAAGTGCAGCAAATTGATTGCCACCCGTGTTGCTGTTGCATTAAACAGTAAATGAAGTTTTCGAACCACGTGAGTATCTGTGCAAGAGAGAGGGAAAGGGGGTTGTGGTTGGGAGGATTGTTGCATTAATTCATATTTGCATATTTCTATCAATTTAGAAGTTAGAAACTGTTATTGGCAGCAGCTTCTTATATGTATTATCCTGGAGCTCTGTGCACAAGTAATCCCAGAGCTATCACTTATATGTATATATATGTGTGTGTGAGAAAATTTACATATTGATAAGGGTAAATGAAGAACTTAACCCTTCTTATTCAAAAAACTGTTTTAAATTTCTGTGCAGTATGATATGAGGTTATTGGCTGTTGACATCCCCATGGCATCTGGACCTGATCAGCGATTATTTCTGATTGGAGACGAAGAAGAATACAAGGTTGGTGGTGGTTTGATATCTGAGCTGAGAGATCCTGTGGTGAAAGCAATGGCAGCAAGCAAGGAATTTGATGATCTTGATCAAATCGAGGAAGAGAAGGATGCCGAGAGGGAACTTCAGGAAGCTGAAAGAAAGCACCGTGAGGAAATTGAAAAGCTTGAAAAAGGTGGCTCCTAGTGCCTGTTTAGTAAATTGATGTTCGTTTCCCTTCCATTCATTCCTTTGTTTTTCATTTCCATGGATTTTTTTTGCTTAATGGAGGCCCATGGCTTGATGTACGGGCATCATGACTAGTATGACAGTTTGTGCAAAGTTTTCCTGAACTGCTAACGAGTCATCTTCAGAAATCTCAACAGTTTTCGTACTATTGAAGTTGAGATGGCCCGTAGGAGGCAATAAAAGCATACAACTGAGGCAGCCTTTCACACAGAAGGCATTTTTTCTGACATGGATCAGTTTCCTTGCCTTGCTTGCCAATTTACTCTGGAAATCTCTTGTAGCAATAATTTATGATTTTTCTTTGATGCTCTAAAATCATTCTAAGATAATCTGCTTTGGTTTATAGATTTAGACCTGGATTGCAATGGTTTCAGTACTGGAGACTAGATATCCATGTTGCCTGTGCATTTTAAGTTACATGCACGGTGTACTTTTCTGTTTGTTAATTTAGTACTCCAGACTGATCTTGTTATAAAGCCTGTTGCATGCTAGGTTGTTTCTCTTGATCCAGAAGCTGCCACTGGACCCTTGTTAATTTTGCAGTCTTGTTTAGAAGTCACAAGTTCTGTGAAAGGTCTGCTTGTCAGCTAATTCATGGGATGGTTGATGTTTATCACAAACATCTGGGGTGCAGTTGCTGATGCCTGATAGGTAATTATGACAACCACTGCATGATAACTGAACATCTGCAGTTTTGACATCTCTGGAATTTTTAAGCACATGAAAGCTTCCGCACAAGTTCAAGACATCTAGCTTTTACACAATTTGCAACTTCACTGGTTATGGGCTCTAGTAGAGGAGCATTTTTCTAACTTTTAATGCGTCTTCATTAAAGTCCATTCCTTTCCTCTACGATGTTTATATCCGCAACACAGAAGGTCCCCTATGTTTGTGGTTGCCGTTGCCATGACGTGAGTGAGGGAGGGAGGTAGGATTCATGACTTGATGCTTGCACCCAACTACCAAGGACCTTCTGCGGAACCTGATTTCCTCATTTGGTCCCATTGTGGATTCGTGTCTCTCAAGAACTGGATAAAACAGGACCTGTTTGTTTCAGCTATGGTCAGTCCGCGTAATTACTCGAGTCTTGTTCTCGTCTAAGTGGTTGGAAAATGACACCCAACTAGCAAAGACAACACGGTTTATTAAATTCCCAGCGGTCTATCTGTTTCAGCATAAAACCTTGTTGGGCTCTTTTCAAGGCAGGATTTTATAATAAAGGAAACGGACCCCCTCCCCTTCCCATTGTCAGGAAAAGAAGGCAAGGACCCACCCTACCATGTGAGCTCCAGTTTGTAGGTTGGATGTTGAGCATGGAGTCAAAACAAGTCATAACTCTCCATGCTTAAAATCATCATTCCTTTTTCCAGAAAATTTTCAAATTCATCATAATGTATTTGGAACCACAGGAAAGAAGTCATTATTATCGTTATTATTATGCCAATACATTGTAAGCTAATGGCAAACAAATACGCTCTAAACGCTTTCATAAAGGGTGACAAATTAAGAGCTCATGCTTAATTATTCATCATCTTCTGTCTGCTGGATTTCCCCTTGCCTGTACGTGTCAAAAAGAGGAGAGAGAGAGAGAGAGAGAAGAAAGAAATCTAGTGTTAGCTATCCCTTAGTAAGCTCAAGGCAGTTTTGAATTCTTTCCCTCTGTCAAATATGATGGAAGTCTCATCATAGATTTTGACTAACATTCGTTGCCATAATTGAGTTTGTTGTCCAACACAGGTAAAACCTCATGGCAAGAAAATGACATTGCAACAAACTCCCAGCTTACTGCCTATCCTACTGTCTTCACCATACTAGAACAAGATTACTTTTTAATTATGCTAGAGTAATATTAAATCTATGGATTTCTGTTCTTATCATCACCCCCCCTTCTGTCTCTCTTTTTCATACACATATAGAAGATAATAGATGAAAAGGCTACAGTTTCTTGTGAAGAAGCGGGTTGTGAGCTCTACAAATTCATTGTGCTGTTCACAAGCTTTTCCTGGGTAATTTAAGGTTACATTTACTATTAATATGAAGCCGTATTGGACTTCAAATGCTTGCTGTGTCATTGTCAATGGTTGCATGAATAGAAGACACGGTTGTATTCCAATAAAAAAAAGAAAAACGGGACCAAACATGTTTCTATGAAGTCTTGCATGGTTTTTAAATGACGGAAAAGAGAGAAACGAATAGCATATAGAGGCTTCAGTCCTAGTACTTTTGCAAGCATTTCACGTTGTTAATTCCTAGTTACAAAGACAGTCCCACTGTCGGTTGTCTTGTTGATGGCCAAGAATGCATCTGCATGCTTATTATTATTATTATTATTTTTTCCCTTTTTAAACAAGATACAAGAAGTTTGATAACAATAAATAACCTCCATTTCTGTATTCATAGCTTGGTTTTTTTGCTTCTTGATAAAATTCTCATTTTGTTTTGAAAACTTGAATTAGAATTGGGGTTTTGCCTTGATTCAAGTTCTTCTGTACATCCATTACTGGGACTTGAAAGGAGTTTCAGACCTTAAATTCATGGTCAGCGATAATGCTTTTTGATCTGAATATTTAGACAGCAGCTGGGAGAATTACTAAGAATATATACAGTTACTAGCCTATAAATTCGGTGACCCAAATTAGCATTCCATTACTATCATTATCACTTCCACCAATTTTTTTTTTTTTTGTATTTTTGAGCTGGAGCGTCAACTTAAAGCACTTGAACTTGGTTCTCCTCTCAGTGTATTGCCCCTTTATTTCTTTTACCTTCTATTTGCAGGAACTGATTTCAGGAAAGATTTTTGTATTCTGATTTTCTTGCACGTACTTTTGGATATGCAAGGCAGAAGTTATTAGATTGAAAATTGTCATGTTTCCATGGTATAAGTCTCTATCTCCATAATATTTGTTTGTCACTTGCTAACTTTGAAAATATATTTTATGTTGTTATCAGCAAGTGATATCAGGCACACTTTCTTTAACATCCAACTGGATATCAATTATTTGCTCCTTTATTTTCTTTATGGTTACTTCCTGTGAGCTTCCCTCCTGCATGATTCCCAATCGATTTCTTCTTCTAATGAATAACGCAGGTTTACACAGCTCCATAGCTCAAATGAACAAGCATTAAATGAGATTCTGAGTGAATGATAGTGACTTAGTGGCATCTGTTTCCTACTTTCTTAATACTGCTAGTTAGAACAATAGTGCTACTTTCTTTATGAAATGCCTTTTCTTTAACAAAAAAAAGGAGGAGAATTTAACTTTTTGCTTTCTCTTTACATCAATCTTTTTTTTTCCTCTTGGATTCTTTATCACCACTCTGCTTTTGACATGTGCTTCCTCTGGTAAGTGAGCTTTGCTTTCCCAAAATAAAAATGTCAATCAACAACACCTTATTTATTATTTCTTCTTTTGTTCTAAAGTAAATTCAACTTTAACGTACAGTAATCTACTGTTGTGGTGAACGATCTCAGTAACTTCAACATTTCCACAGAACCATGTTCAGCTAACTTTTATCAATGTTCTGATTCACTGAACCAGGGGAGAACCGGGAGCTGCTGAAGCCAGAAACAAGCATAGTTCATTTCAAACTGAGCAACTATCAATGAAGCTCCTGTCCTCCATTTCCACAGTTGTTTTCCTTTTCTTCATACTTCCAGTTGTTCCTCAGATTATAGCTGACCTGAATTCTGACAGACAAGCACTTCTTGACTTTGCTGCTGCTGTTCCACACATCCGGAAACTCAACTGGAATGCTTCTACCTCAGTTTGCACCTCCTGGGTTGGCATTTCGTGCAACACAAATGGAACCGGGGTGGTTGCTGTCCATCTTCCAGGCGTTGGATTGTATGGCCCTATCCCAGCCAACACTATAGGAAGACTTAATTCTCTAAAGATTCTCAGTCTCCGATCCAATAGCCTCAATGGAAAGCTTCCTTCTGATATCCCCTCCCTCCCTTCCCTTCAGCACCTTTACCTGCAACAGAATAACTTCTCTGGCGTCTTCCCTGCCTTGCTCTCCCTTCAACTCAATGTCTTCGATCTTTCCTTTAACTCCTTCACTGGGAGCATTCCATCCACCATACAGAATTTGACTCAGCTCACTGCATTATACCTCCAAAACAATTCCATCTCCGGAGCCATACCCGATATCAACCTTCCAAGACTCAAGGCTTTAAATCTGAGCTTTAACTATTTCAATGGTACAATTCCATCATCTTTCCAGAAGTTCTCCTATTATTCATTCGTTGGGAACTCTCTATTATGTGGACTGCCTCTTAAGCGTTGCCCCACCATCTCCTCTTCACCTTCTCCTTCCCCAAATGACTTTCTCAACCCCCCAACAAAGCCCCAATCTCACACTGCTTCCAACAAGAAACTTGGTTCAAATTCTATAATTGCTATAGCAATTGGGGGATCAGCTGTGCTGTTTCTCATAATTATGGTTATCTTCGTTTGCTTCTTGAAAAGAAAAGACGGGGCAAGAAACACAGTATTGAAAGGGAAGGCTGAGAGCGAGAAGCCTAAGGATTTTGGTAGTGGGGTGCAGGAGGCTGAGAAGAACAAACTGTTCTTCTTTGAAGGCTGTTCTTATAGCTTTGATCTTGAGGATTTGTTGAGGGCTTCAGCTGAAGTTCTTGGTAAAGGGAGTTATGGAACAGCCTACAAGGCAGTTTTGGAGGACGGGACATCAGTGGTGGTGAAAAGGTTGAAGGAAGTTGCTGCTGGAAAGAAGGAATTTGAGCAACAGATGGAAGTTATAGGGAGAATTGGACAGCACCCTAATATTGTTCCACTCCGTGCTTATTACTACTCCAAAGATGAGAAGCTTCTAGTTCACAACTACATGTCAGCAGGCAGCTTATCTGCATTCCTGCATGGTAAACTGTCTTTTAGCTCCATTACAATGAACAAGTTTTGTTTTCCTTTCCTCCACATTTTTTTTTTTTGCATTACTTCCATCACCTGGCATTAGAAATTTGTGCAAGGCAGATCAAAATTTTCTACTTGTGATTTTTATCCAGGGAAATTTTTCACCTAGTAACGACTGCTTGAGAACAAGCAAGACCAATGTTCACTAGTTTAATGAGAACCAGAAAATGGTTTAAACTTCAGCCAGTGAGTTTTATCCCTTTAGGAGCTGTGTTTGGTTCTGTGAGAAACATGTTTTCCCAAATGAAAACGGTAGAAGGTTAGGAATCTCATCTATCATACAACAGTTCTGCATCAAGTTGTTTCTGGCAGTCTAGCACAAAGTAGTCATGCTGGCTCTTTTGATTTATTGACTAGAGTTACACATTAACAATGGCTTAAACCATGGAAGTTAAAAGCCCTTGCAGAGAAGATTTACAGCATTTGTAGAAGAAAAATTTGTTAAATTAGTGAAGAATACCAAATAGGCTAATAACAATTGATCGAATTCCCTAGAATCGATTATGAGATTGGGTGTCATTAACAGCCAGAAAAAGACAGTTATGGTACTCTAAAATTCCTCATGATGAAGTTTAGCTAACTATACCCATCTATACTTTTGGTTTTTTCCGATTGCTGCAGAATAATGTACTTTTTGATTGAATCGATCTCAATGGTGGTTTTTTTATTCTTGAAAAAACCTTGAGAGTTATAACATTCTGATGAATCACTTTATTGGTACAGTTGTTTGGAACCAGGTAACAATATCAAATAATGTGGAACCTCTCAGTTTATTTAAAATGATGTAAATTGGTTGCTTGGTGTGCTGTAATCTGCATAATTGCCATAACATTTGTATAAATCAAACTTTTTCAGCTTACTTCAACTTTGCTATGCCTGTAACTAGGACAATTTGACTGCACTCCCTTGTATTATCAGTCGTCTCTGATATAAATTTTATACTTCTTCCCCGTGCTCTTTATGCATGGAAATAATAGGCAATAGGGCTGGAGGTAGAACTTCACTGGATTGGAATGCAAGAGTGAAGATATGCCTTGGGACTGCCAGGGGAATTGCCCAAATTCATTCTGAAGGTGGTGCCAAATTTTTCCACGGTAACATCAAGGCTTCCAATGTACTCCTCACCCCAGATCTTGATGGGTGCATCTCTGATGTTGGATTGGCTCCTCTGATGAACTTCCCCACAACCATGTATAGAACCATTGGATATCGTGCTCCGGAGGTGATTGAAACACGCAAAGCCTCTCAGAAATCTGATGTTTATAGTTTTGGGGTGCTCCTCCTGGAAATGCTGACCGGGAAAGCCCCACTACAAGTTCCAGGGCATGACAGTGTGGTTGATCTTCCAAGATGGGTACGGTCTGTTGTCAGAGAAGAATGGACTGCAGAGGTTTTTGATGTTGAGCTTGTAAGGCACCAACATATTGAAGAGGAAATGGTGCAGATGCTTCAGATTGCTTTGGCTTGTGTGGCAAAAGCACCAGATATGCGTCCCAAAATGGATGAAGTTGTTAGGATGATAGAGGAAATTCAACATTCTGACTCGAAGAACAGGTCATCCTCCGATGCTGAGTCTAATGTCCAAACTCCATGAGAGTTTAAATTTTTCGCGTTATGGAAATGATATATCAGATGCTGTCTGATATGGTAAGGCGATATGCATGAATGCATCATGCACACATGCTAAGCCTTAACCTCTCAATGTATCCATACTTCACCACGAATTGTACTACTTGAATCCTGTAGAAGATTTTTAGAATTAATCTTCGGAAAAATAAACTTCCTGCCCCTTGATTTCTTGTAAGCGAACTCTTTTCCAACTATTATAAGCTGGCTGATATGCTTTAACTGATCTGCAGAATCCATGAAACTGAAGCTTCCTTATGCTAGGCTGAAATTCAAGATAACTTTACAGAGAATTAATTGTGTTGCCACTTAACCTCCTAAAATATAAGCCATTTTCAGGCTAATCAACTTGATAAAATAGATATATTTCACACTACAGATAATCCATGAAATCAATGAACATGATGCAGTAAATTAATTCAAAAGAGATGAAAGATAATTTTCCAGATGGCTGAGATTAAAGCATTTCACAAGGGTAAGGTGAGGCTTTGTAAATGCATATTGCATATTAACCACCACTCTGGTTAATAACGCCATGAACAAAAAAAGGAGGTCGTAGGATAGAAATAGAAGGCCAAAAAAGGTCTATTAAATAGGGTATTGTTTTACTAGCAGCCACTTGTTTATTCGTTGGTTGTAGTAGAATATGTCGTTAGTTTACAGGAAACAACCCAAACGTGGAAACTTGAAATGGCAACACACCCCCTGAAGGGAAGGACACCTATAGTCTCTAGCATTTCTCTTTCTCTGTTGAAATTTTTACGGGATCTTTGACTGCCCATGGTGTCTATTTCTGATAAGGCCTTAATGACATGATCTTGTGGTGAAATCCTGGATACACTACATATCAGAATCAATTGGATCCAAAGGTAAAACTTCTCTTCATGCCTCTATTCTTTTCTTTGTTTGGACTGCTCTAGCTGTTTGAATCTTTTGATGATAATTAACATAAGAAATGATCTCATTTAGGTAATGCGTAAATGTCTTACAAATTTATCCAAAACTGTAATTTCAGATTGTTATTGCTTGTAAGTCAACAATCTGGTTTAGATGAAATGCATCCACCGAAATTTAAATGGTTTTGCTGTCTTGGCAAGAAAGAGGAAGACTACATTACTGTTTTGCAAAGCTTTGGACGGCTTAATGTTGTCATTGCTAATGTAAAAGGGGAAAAGAAGGAATGGGAGAAACATTTTACCTTAAAGAGAGAAAAGATAGGTATAAGATGATGAAATCCGCAGAAGATTAGGGGAGTTTATTTTGCATTTCGAGCCAAAAATAATGGAACTGGATTTTACTCTTTTGGTTTAAAAGATGATACATAAAGAGAACTTATGCCATGTATCTCTAGTGCCTTTTGTGTTTTACCTGGAAGAAAAAAGAAAAAGAACTGCAACAGATCTGATGGATATTCTCTTTTAGGAACCTGCTGTAATCGCAAATCCATCACCAGGGTGTAATGGGACATTGTTGGTCCACGGTGAGTCTCTTTAAACAAGCTGAAAAGAACTGTGCTCATCTCTCCTCCTGTTATTCTTCATGTATAAGTGATCTTCATTCTGTAATGCTCTTGCTGTTTTAAGGCGCCTGCTGGCTGTTGCGACTTCTTTTGCAGTGAATCTTGATTCTCAACTTTGTTTTTGTTGAATAGAGCCTGATCAAGTTTACCTTTTGAAACCTTGACGCCTCTTCATTTCCATGTTCAGTTTCTTCAAACCTCTCAATATGTATATATTTCGTTTCAAATGACAAATGGTTGTAGGGTTGACAATCCACAATGTCTTGTTTCTTGATGAAAACTATGATGGTGTCAGTTAACAAATCAAAGTATTTGTCAAGAATGCCTAGATCTAAGATCACCTCTTCACTTCTCTAAACAGAACTTTCAATGGGTTTTCCACTTAATATGTATTTCCATAAACCTAAAAGAATCTAGAAGATAATCTAGACCAGTATGATCAGCTGTAACACAAGGCATTATTTAGCTCTTGAACTCACAGCCTCTGTCCTATACCTACATATCATCACCTTAAAATACATGAAGTTTTCAGGCTCCGGCTTATCAGGGTTTCAATCGAAAGTTCTTTCAATTTCTAAGAAACCTGGCTCGCCAGTTTTCAACCATTTATCAAGTAATCATGCTTCGGATGCTAATGTCCATGGTAACCCATATTTAGACACGGAACATCATCCTCGATATATCATTCAACATATTGAGGATAACTCTTGCAGGTCTGCGTTTGTTGTAATAATTGTCATAGAGGTAATGAAGAAAGTGTTCATCAAGAGAATTATCGTAAAGAATTTGCCAGTAGAAACGTTCACCTTCTTACCACTATGGAGAAATGGAATGAAAAAATATCAGAAGCAAGTAGGGATGGGAAGATTGTAAGTTCTTAACACTTGGCTACCTTTTATGTTTACCTTCTCTCCATTTTCCTTTTCCCCACATCTCCTGAATTCAGTCATTACAGGGTGACAAATTCATATGGATGCTCTGGTAGTATTCAGATGTAACTGTCATCATTTACATGTCTAACTTCTCACATTGGTAATTTTCCCCCTCACCTGTCCAACAGGTGGTCGTAAATTTCAGTGCATTGTGGTGTGCTCCATGTAAAACAACTGCACAAGCTTTCTGCGAGCTTGCGGATAAATATTCCTCCGTCGTATTTCTAACAGTTGATGTTGATGAGCTTGCAGTAAGTAAAACATGTTTTTACTGTTAGCCTTAGGTAACAGAGAATGAAGATCAATGCACGACAAGGCTGTCAAGAATTTCTCTCTACTTTTACACGAACTCTCATTCACCTTTACAATTTAAAAGACAAAAGTCAAGACTTATCTACATCTATATGCATGGTGATGAAATTATACTTGAGCTGTAATAATTCGTCGATGCCTATTTGAAACACAAATATGAATTTCTGCATCAGGTTCTCATATGTGATCAACACATAGCAATATATTAATATGTTTGATTCAGTTTTTTAGTGTGTTCAATAGATAGAGATTAGTCAGAGAACATATTTGATAAGTGAAATGTGCTGTCTGATTGGATGCAGGAACTGAGTACTTCATGGGAAATTAAAGCAACTCCAACGTTCTTCTTCCTTAAAGATGGGCGACAAGTTGACAAACTTGTCGGAGGAAACATGCCGGAGCTCCAGAGGAAGACTGCTGCTATTGTCAATCTTGAGTCTAGGTCACGCAATTGACTCTTATTCCTGAAAACTGGCTTATTTTCCATTCCATTCTCCAATCAGAATTTCTGTTACCATGTAGTAGTGTCAGAAACCACTGCCAGGTACTGGTATATCAAGTTTTGAAAAATCTGATATTTGCACGTGAGATATGAGAGCATTGGTTTTTCAGACAAAAGTGAAAAACTGTGTACTCAGTAGGGTGTTTAGAGCAGGAAAAACACAAAGAAAAGTTGCAAATTCTTGATGGATATTGCTGTGCATCCTGACTGTACCAGTGGTTTTGTCAGAAATTGAGAGAAGAAGGGATGCATGATGGAAAGCATCTTTCTTATACTACTCTCATATGAGGGGAAGTCTCATGGATCTGAGAGTGCTCATGGACTTGGATTGCATTACTTTCAAGATGTATATTTATATTAGTCAAGTGATAATTCTAGAGACTTAAGGATAACCACATCATTAATGCATTGAACCTGTAAGACCTACAAGGGCTATTTGGAAAACTCAACTTAACATTATTCTAGATTTCAACATTAACTCCAACAGGATTTGCTTCATATGCTCATCATCAGGAATTGTCTGTAATCATTAAAATGATTTCATTCAACCATGCCAAGGAGATCATGATCCGATTATATATACTCAAATTTAGCGTTCTGTTGATTCTAGACGTGTCGAGAGTAAACACTTGAAACGAGCCATGGATGAAGATGCTACCAAGATCCTGAAGGGTTCTCCTATTGCATCAATTTTCAACATTTCCATGGTAATATGCACTCACCATCGAAGCCTATACTCTATCCAAGTTTCCGCAAGAATTACACCCATATCCTTCCTTTTCATATCAGCTGCTTCTTGTTCAGACATCTTCTGTCTACATAAAAGAGTCCAGGGAGAAATTAAAATTCTATCGTTTATACAGCAAACACAAACTGCCTGGAGTCCTTGTCAATTTAGCAAAAATGAACTGTTCACATTTTAACATGAAAATGGTGACTGATGATATGAGAGGCAGAGTCTTAATAATGTCTCTTTTTCAACTTTTCTATGCTATTAGACATTAATGTATGAAGTATATAGCAGATATAATGTCCCCGCAATCCTCTATTTAGATTACCAACGTGGACAAGAAATCAAAATAGAAGCATAATGTACTTAGGAGAGACTATATTTTGCAAGCTTACATAATTACCTGTCTATTGAATTTCTAAATGACCATTATCTAAAGTTGACTTGCTTAACTTGCTAAATCTGCAAAGGTAAGAGGTACATCAGAATAGTACAGGAGAAGAAGAGCTGGTATTTCTGCTAATATTTTTCTCTCGTCTGTTTATAACGTTGAAAATCTTTGCATTTAGAAGTTCACCATTTCAGTTCTTACCCACCATGATGATGCTTCCTGAAATGAGGTGCTATACCAATCACGGAAGTCTTGAACCACCATCCAGTGGAAATCTTCAGACAGCCCATAAGACCCAAAAGCAACTATGATCACCTTTCAAAGGTTGGATTGATCCACATGAACCTCATCATGGTAAGAATTGTGTAAGGAAATTCTTTCTGTGCGATGGCACCAGGTATCTTGACGTTCCCTTTCAAGTTGCTTCTAGGTGTATAAGTGTATCATGATTGTGTGATTGCAACTCATTTTCTAGAAAAGATGAGCATATTGGAGTAGCAATTTTTACAGCAAGACCATATCCACAGTGATGATCTTAAGTATAATTTCTAATGTATAGGTGGTTTATCAGAAGTAGCACATACACTGACAAGCACGATAGCAGGCATCAGAGAGGTGCATTAGTGCCGAAGAGCAAAAAGTTTATTAAGGTGGATGAGTGTTTGGTAATCAAGTAGGGACTTCTAAACATGCATGGAATGATGGATCATATGGACAACCTCAAGTCAACCCTTCCCCCCTCTTTATTTACAAGACTGTCTCGAAGATACCTGTAATGTTTTGAAATAAATGAGTTGGAAAATACAATAAAGCCCTTGAAGGCTTAAAAGTTGGAATAAATGATTGAGGGGTATAGTTGTAATTGGACAAATAGTTGATATATATAAATAGGAATTAAAAAAAAAAGAAGAAGTGTGATCTGAATTATTAGAGAGCAGAACCGTGAGAGAGAAGAGGGAGGAAGAAGAAGAAGAGAAAAGAAGGGAAAATAAGGGAAAAAGGAAGAGATAAGTGAAAAAGGTAAGATTTAGGTTGTTTAATGTGTATAATATGTTAATTAAGCTTTAATTTCAGTTTTGATGAATGTTAGGGTTTTGAGAATTTATGTTTTGGGTTTAATTGATGAATTAAATTGAAGGTTAGGGATTGATTGTTGTGTTTAATTGATGATTTAGTTGATTATGGAAGATTGTGATGATTTTGAGTTATGGTTTTGTTTGAATTGTAAATTTGTGTTAGAAATCAGGGGATAACAGTAGGTGATCTGTTGAAATTCTGGGTTTGAGGTTGAAGATGATGAAAATTCAATTTGGTCCCTTAATTTCTGAAAATTACAGTTTAGTCCCCGAACTTTGGAAAAATTACAAATTGGTCCCTGGAGCATATTCCGAGATTCTGAACAGAATAACATATGAATTATGGACAGAATTACTGTATAGATAAGATAATTTAACACTTTCAATTTAGTCCTCCAATTTGACAAAAAGTACAATTTGACCCTAAAAATTTAGTAAAATTCCAGAATGATCCCTGGAGCATAATGATACATCCTGGACAGAATTGAGGATTAATTGAGGTCAGAATTTCAGTATATTCATGGATTTATGACAAATTTCAGTTTGGTCCTCCATTTGATAAAAGTTACAATTTGGCCCTAAAAATATGGAAAATTACAGATTAGGCCCTAGCTGTAATATTAGCTTTTGCAGATTAGTTTGATGAATAATTAAGGGTTACTTAGTGAATTATTACCAATTTTATTAGTTGTTTTTATTATAGATTAGATTTTGGGAAAAACCGTTAGATTTTGGGTTTTTGAGAAAAGTGACTAGTTAATTTAAAAACATATAGGATTACGGAATACACCCTTAGTTAAGTGTATTAAATAGGTTATATGTTCTTTCGAGTCGTTCTTGAAAATGTTTCCTTTGTATTCAGATAATCCTGATATTCTACCGACGGGACGTCAGTAGGATTTTATTCAGTGTTTGCTTTTGACTTCTGTTTGCTTTTGAGTCAGGTGAGTGGATAATTTTCCATATGCATGAGAAATACTATAAATATCTTATTTGTTAATATGAATTGGATCATGCTTCTTGATAATATATATTGATTATTATCCTTGTTATGATAAAGCATGATCAATTATTGAATCTGAATTCTTGATATGAACCAGTATGTATTTTGAAGTGAATTCTGAATTGATGCTCCTCATTTGATTGATGTCATGAGTTGAGCTTTGAGATATGAATATGTTTGTTTGATTATGATTATGAACCTATGGTATGTCAGTCAGAATACCCATGCTAACAGGGTAGTGTTAGTCTTTGTGCACATCGTATCTGAACCCTAGTTGGTCGGGGGAGACACCAACCTGTGTGGACTGATCATCCAACAGTACGGAGCCTCATGCTCATTGCATTTTGATTTTCTGACGAGTTCTACCATATGATATTCTTGTTATGGCCTATTTGATAAACCTTCGTATAAGAACTAAAGCCATACTTGTATATATATTTCTCATTGCTATATTACCTCGTGTGTGTATATTGAACGTTATCTACTCACTGAGTTGTTGAACTCACCCTCTCATTATTTATTCTTTTCAGGCTTATAGCTTGATAGCGGGTTACTTTTGTTGAACCTTCCGAACCTGCTTTTGGTTGTAATTTGTATCTTTCTTTTTATGTCAAGTTAGTGCTCCAAAACTATGAAATTATATTAACTCTTGTATTAAGACAATCGACTTATGTTATGAAGTTAGTTTTGTTATTAGTGCTGCGTTGAACAACTCTGATTGAGTTTTGAAGGATAAGTTTGTATGTAAGTTTGGGTTCGCATAGGTTTGGAACCTTGGAGGGGAACCTTGCCTATGTGCCGGTCATGGATCCGGGAATCGGGTCGTGACAAACTTGGTATCAGAGCTTTCGGTTAAAGAAACAATAATATAATTAATTTCATAATAAGTGGAGCATTAGGATCCGTATCATCTTGTTTGTTGTTTTTGAAATTTTAAATTCTCATCAAGTATGTCTTCTTCCTTGTGATAGATATGCTTTCCTATAATTCTGTGATAATCATCATGCTATTGTTCCAGCATGACTTAAGTGCTCTCACTTTTATTTTAGGAAATGTCGAGGAATAGACGAACAACTGATACTCTTAGGGTAGATGATGATCAAGATGATGTCCCTATTATGCAGTTGATAACTGCAAGACAGAGAAGGAGGCGTGGTGCAACTGTGCCTCAACATGTTGATGAGGTACCTCCACCAGTGGAGGAAGAGCCTCAGGAAATAGAAGAGGAAGATATGGTTGATGAAACAGGTGTGGGGGTAGCTGACCCTGAGCCTGTTACAGATGTTCAACAACTTAGCCAGGTTGTGCAGACGTGGATAGAGTTTACTATGGAGAGAGACAGAATGAGGGATAGAGATGTACCCTCGACATCCCACACTGTTCAGGGAGTTAATGTGCCATTGGATGCTTTTATGAAGTTGGCACCTCCTATTTTTACTGGGATAAACAGTTCAGAGGATCCTCAAAGGTTCCTAGATGACATTTGGCGACGATGTAAAGCTTTGGGATGTACAGACCACCGAGCTGTGAGTTTGGCATCGTTCAGGTTGGAAGGAGATGTGGCAATCTCTTGGTTTGAGTCTAGGGAAAGAGCAAGACCAGTAGATACTCAGTGGACATGGAAGGAGTTTAGCTCCATGTTCTTAGACAGGTTTCTCCCTCAGAGCATCAGGGATGCTCGACTTTATGAGTTTGAGAGGCTATCTCAGGGGAGCATGACAGTGGATGAGTATGATTTGAAGTTCACTCAGCTGTCTAGGTATGCAGAACATCTTCTACCCACTGAGGAGTGAAGGGTGAAGAGATTCATTAGAGGACTCAAATCCTCTATGTATATGGTATTGGCGCCACAAGTGTTTCCATCCTACTCCTCAGCTGTTGATAGCGCCAGATTGCTAGAGGCGCGTGAAATAGAGGACATGACTGCTGGCCAGTCTAAGAGGCCTAGAGATGAGGGTCAGTTTTTTAGGCAACAAGGAGTAAGTGCAGGTCCGTTTAGGGGATGAAGTGGCCATCAAGGCTCATGGGTTCAGAGGAGGTTTAGACAGAGACCGTCAGGTAGTGGCTCAAGCGGTCAGAGTGGCAGTAGTGGTACCCAGAGTTTAGTTCAGACTGCACCTCGTAGTTTATTTGTTTCACCCGGGGATAGTTCTTCGTGTCAGCACTGTGGAGGAGGTCATAACAGTGCAGAGTGCTACAGAAGAACTGGGGTTTGTTTTAGTTGTGGCCAGATAGGTCATAAGATTAGAGAGTGCCCGAGGAGACAATTGTCCACTTCAGGGTTATCTGCTTCAGTCCAGCATCCTATTCAGGCACCATCGACGAGCCAGTCTGTGGCTCATGGGGGTAGAGGTTTTGGTGGCCGTGGTCAAAGAGGTCGGGGTGCAGGTGATAGAGGTCAGATACAGCAGGGTCAGGGGCATGCTAGAGTTTTTGCCTTGACTCAGCAGGATGCTCAGACATCCAACACAGTTGTTTAAGGTATTCTTCCTGTTTGCTCTTTTGAAGCAAAAGTTTTGTTTGATACGGGTGCAACTCATTCGTTTGTGTCCCCATATTTTGCCATGAGGTTAGATAAACAACCAACCTTGTTAAAATCCCCCATTTCAGTCTCCACTCCCTTAGATGAGTTAATATTAGTAAAGTATGTGTATCTGGATTGTGAAATAGAGATTGGAGATAAGATCTTTATGGGAGACTTAAATGTCTTAGATATGGTTGATTTTGATGTGATTTTAGGAATGGATTGGTTGGCTAAGCATAAGGCTTCGGTAAATTGTTGGGGTAAGAAAATAATGTTTGATCTAGATCAGGAAGTTGGGTTGGTATTTCAAGGAGATAAGATTGGGTCTCCATCAATTATGTTGTCGGCTATCTCGAGGAAAATGGCCCGAAAAGGGGTACAGTGCTACCTAGCATATATAGTGGATGTAGAGAAAGAAGTTCCCCAGTTAGATGAAGTCCCTATAGTAAGAGAGTTTATCGATGTATTTCCTGATGACTTACCTGGATTGCCTCCGTATAGGGAGATTGAGTTTTGTATTGATTTGGTTCCGGGCACTGAACCAATATCAATGACACCATATAGAATGGCGCCAGCAGAATTGAGAGAGTTAAAGGAGCAGCTGCAGGATTTATTGGATAAAAAGTTCATCCGACCAAGTGTGTCCCCTTGGGGAGCTCCGGTGTTGTTTGTGAAGAAGAAAGATGGGTCATTGAGGTTGTGTATAGATTATAGGCAATTGAATCGGGTGACAGTTCGAAATAGATACCCACTCCCTCGTATAGATGATTTGTTTGATCAGTTACAGGGAGCTCAATTCTTTTCTAAGATCGATCTTCGATCTGGGTATCATCAGTTGAGGATTAGGGAGGCAGACATTTCAAAGACAGCGTTTAGAACTCGGTATGGTCATTATGAGTTCTTAGTGATGTCTTTTGGGTTGATAAATGCACCAGCGGCTTTTATGGACTTGATGAATAGAGTGTTTGGCCAATTTATTGATCGATTTTTGATAGTTTTTATTGATGATATTTTGGTGTATTCGAGGTCTAGAGAGGAGCATGAGCAGCATTTGAGAATGGTGCTTCAAACTCTACGAGATCATCAGTTGTATGGCAAGTTCTCAAAGAGTGAGTTTTGGTTGGAGAGTGTAGCATTTCTTGGGCATGTAGTGTCAAGGAATGGGATTGAGGTTGATCCTCAAAAGATTGAAGCAGTTAAGCAGTGGCTTAGGCCTACTTCGGCGACAGAGATTAGAAGTTTCTTAGGTTTGGCCGGCTACTATCGGAGGTTTGTGGAGAACTTTTCTCGAATTTCTGCACCATTGACTAAGTTAACGCAGAAAAATGTTAAGTTTCAGTGGTCTGAAGCTTGTGAGAAAAGTTTCTTAGAGTTGAAAGAAAGATTGACTACAGCGCCTATTCTAGCAGTACCATCAGGTTCTGGTGGTTACACAGTGTATTGTGATGCTTTGAGAGTGGGGTTAGGATGTGTTCTAATGCAGCATGGCAAGGTTATTGCCTATACTTCACGGCAGCTGAAGAAGCATGAACAGAACTATCCTACACATGATTTAGAGATGGCGGCTGTGATTTTTGCTTTGAAGATTTGGAGGCACTACTTGTATGGTGAAACTTGTGAGATCTTTACAGATCACAAGAGTTTGAAATACATCTTTCAGCAGAGAGATCTAAACTTGAGGCAGAGGAGATGGATGGAACTACTGAAAGATTATGATTGTACCATACAGTACCACCCGGGTAGGGCAAATGTAGTTGCCGATGCTTTGAGTAGAAAATCATCAGGGAGCTTAGCTCATATTCAGGAAGTACGAAGACCTCTAATTAGGGAGTTGCATGAGTTAGTGGATGAAGGAGTCAGATTTGATCTTAGTGAAGCTGGAGCAATGATTGCTCATTTTCAGGTTAAGTCAGATTTGTTTGATAAGATAAAAGCAGCTCAGAAGAAAGATGATTCCCTACTCAGGATTCGAAATGAGGTTGAGCAGGGTAAAGCTGCAGGTTTTGTGATTGGTGATGATGATGTGCTGAGATATAGGGATAAGCTTTGTGTACCTGATGTTGATGATCTGAGGAGAGAATTGATGATAGAGGCACATCAGACAGTTTACACAATGCATCCAGGTTCCACCAAGATGTATAAAGATCTTAAGGTGTGTTATTGGTGGAATAGGATGAAGGCTGATGTAGCAGATTTTGTTTCTAGGTGTTTGACCTGTCAGGGGTAAAGGGTGAACACCAGAAAACCTCCTGGATTGTTGCAACCATTGTTTGATTCCAAATGGAAGTGGGAGAGGATTCAAATGGACTTTTGTGACAGGAATTGCCTAGGAGTCAAGAGGGTTATGATTCGATATGGGTGATTGTTGACAAGATTGACAAATCAGCCCATTTTCTGCCAGTTAAGATTACTTATGGATATGCAAAGTTGGCGGAATTGTTTATTAGTGAGATTGTACGGTTGCATGGAGTGCCAATCTCGATAGTGTCTGATAGAGGTCCACAGTTTACATCGCGGTTTTGGGTGAAATTTCAAGAGGCTATGGTACTAAGGTGCAGTTGAGTACAAACTTTTCACCCTCAGACAGACGGTCAGTCTGAGAGGAACTATTCAGACCTTGGAGGATTATGTTAAGGGCTTGTGTTATGGATTTTGGAGTTAGTTGGAGTAAGTTCCTATCATTAGTGGAATTTGCTTACAACAACAGTTATCAGGCTAGCATAGAGATGGGCAACTTATGAAGCTTTGTATGGCCGAAAAGTGTAGATCACCGGTTTGTTGGTTTGAGGTTGGTGAGAAGAGGCTAATAGGACTGGAGTTGATTCAGATTACCTCAGAGAAGATAGAGGTAATTAGAAAGAAGCTTCAAACAGCTCAGAGTAGACAAAAAAGTTACGCGGATAAAAGAAGGCGTGACTTAAAGTTTTCAGTGGGTGATTGTGTGTTCTTAAAAGTATCACCTACAAAAGGAGTATTCAGGTTTGGGAAGAAAGGCAAGTTGAGTCCTCGATTCATTGGACCGTATGAGATTCTGGAGAGAGTTGGGGTAGTTGCTTATAGGTTAGCATTACCACCAAACTTGTCTGCTATTCATCCGGTATTTCATGTTTCCATGTTAAGGAAATATATGTCAGATCCATCACATGTATTAGAGGTCATCCCATTGACTTTGAGGGATGATATGGTTTAATGAGGTGCAACCGGAAGCTATAGTCGACCGACAAGTGAGGAAGCTTAGGTCAAAGGACATAGCTTTAGTGAAAGTGAAATGGAAAGGCCATTCACGTGAGGAAGCGACATGGGAGCTCGAGGATAAGATGCGTGAGGAGTATCCTCATCTTTTTGATAATCTCGGTAAGTATTCAATTTTTTTTCTATTAAGTTTCGAGGACGAAACTTTTTATAAGTGGGGAGATTGTAATGTTTTGAAATAAATGAGTTGGAAAATACAATAAAGCCCTTGAAGGCTTAAAAGTTGGAATAAATGATTGAGGGGTATAGTTGTAATTGGACAAATAGTTGATATATATAAATAGGAATTAAAAAAAAAAAAGAAGTGTGATCTGAATTATTAGAGAGCAGAACCGTGAGAGAGAAGAGGGAGGAAGAAGAAGAAGAGAAAAGAAGGGAAAATAAGGGAAAAAGGAAGAGATAAGTGAAAAAAGGTAAGATTTAGGTTGTTTAATGTGTATAATATGTTAATTTAAGCTTTAATTTCAGTTTTGATGAATGTTAGGGTTTTGAGAATTTATGTTTTGGGTTTAATTGATGAATTAAATTGAAGGTTAGGGATTGATTGTTGTGTTTAATTGATGATTTAGTTGATTATGGAAGATTGTGATGATTTTGAGTTATGGTTTTGTTTGAATTGTAAATTTGTGTTAGAAATCAGGGGATAAACAGTAGGTGATCTGTTGAAATTCTGGGTTTGAGGTTGAAGATGATGAAAATTCAATTTGGTCCCTTAATTTCTGAAAATTACAGTTTAGTCCCCG
>NC_133302.1:15346760-15413714 GCF_005239225.2 Populus alba | reverse complement strand
TTTGGTTGTAATTTGTATCTTTCTTTTATGTCAAGTTAGTGCTCCAAAACTATGAAATTATATTAACTCTAGTATTTAAGACAATCGACTTACTTGTTATGAAGTTAGTTTTGTTATTAGTGCTGCGTACTTTTGAACAACTCTGATTGAGTTTTTGAAGGATAAGTTTGTATGTAAGTTTGGGTTCGCATAGGTTTGAACCTTGGAGGGGAACCTTGCCTATGTGCCGTCATGGATCCGGGAATCGGTCGCTGACAATACCAGATGGAAGATGGTTTTCGAAGTTCCCAAGCTGAATAGCTAAAAGAAGGATTTATGGTGTTAGCAACTTGCTTCCAAGTTAAACAGCTGCTTCATACTGGAAACCTGGGACCACACAAGCCAGTTAAGCTCCAAGTTTTCAAGGTTCCTGTCGTTTATGGGTTGTGTAGCATACAAAGTTTCAAGGATTATTACACGTACAAGATTCAAATACGGAAAAAGAAAAAAAAATGAAAGTCAACAAAGTTTCAGGGAAAGAGGGGCCATCTTCCAATGATTCCATTAGTCATTGGTTTCTCCATCTCATTGTAAGAGATCTGTTGTACGGTATTTAGCATATATGCTAAGCATATACTGTACGCCGCCCGGGGAGGATATCCAGGAAAACTTCGGAGAAACCCAGACACAAAATAGACAGATATCAACCGAGCGAGCATTCCTAAAACAGCTGAAGAAAAATGAATTATGCTTCAGACAAAATCTTTTAAATGGAGAAAATACTTAAATTAGCAGTGATCCTGGCAACTAGCTGTGCTAAAAACATTGACTGATACCCGATACAGTAACAGACAATCAGGAAATGATTGCGAAGTTGAGATGTGTCCTGGGAATAGCGAATCTTAAGACTAACAGCCAAGGCAAAGAGTGTTTATCTCTCTTTCTTCATCCCGATGTCTTGGTAATGCAGGTTTCTTTTTATAAATAAAGACGTTAGCCACAACGAGAATTTCTTGTGTTTCCAGTGTCCTGCATCCGTACAGGACAAAAACCGCCATCCCTGACACGCTCAATTCCCTGCCTTATATTATGCATTGACTCCCTGTGCATCTCAAACACATCTCCACTTCTCAAATCAGCTAGGAGAAATTATTACCCCAAGCATGTCAGACGGAACTCTAGCTGTCTTTTCAGCTCTTGACAATGCCAAGACCCAACTCTACCATTTCGAGGCAATTGTTATAGCGGGTAAGGGATTTTTCACTGATGCTTATGATCTCTTTTGCATCACTGCTGTAACCAAACTTATCGGCCTCCTATACTACTTTGACCCAGCTAAAGGCGCCCCAGGTAAGCTTCCGGTAAACATCAACAATGCGATAATTGGAGTTGCTTAATGTGGAACCCTAGCAGGGCAACTCTTCTTTGGGTGGCCTGGGGATAAACTTGGTAGGAAGAAAGTTTACGGCATCACTCTAGTTACTATGGTGGGGTGCGCCTTAGCTTCTGGCCTTTCCTTCGGGTCCACAGCTACAAGTGTGATCGGAAGTCTCTGCTTCTTCCGGTTCTGGCTTGGTTTTGGGATTGGAGGAGACTATCCGCTCTCACCTGTGATTATGTCTGAATATGCCATTCAAAAAACTCGTGGAGCATTCATTGCAGCTGTCTTTGCAATGCAAGGAGTAGGAATTCTGTTCGCAGGAGCTGTATCCACAATTGTCTCCAAGGCATTCTTGAGTGCTTTCCCATCTCAGCCATTTAGTAAAGTCAATGTGCGATCAACTCAGCCTGAAGCAGATTTTGTTTGTAATGTTTTGAATTAAAGGGATAGGAAAAGGCTAGAAAGCCCTTGAAGGCTTAGATGTAGGAATAAATGAATGAAGGGTATTATAGTAATTTAACAAACTTAATAAATATAAATAGAAAAAAAAAAAAGAGATCTGAAAATTTTGAGAGAGAACCGGCAAGAGATAAGGAGGAAGAAAGAAGAAAAAAGAAAAAAGAGGGGAAAATAAAGAAAAAGAAAAAGAGGTGGAGGAAATAAGTTTAAATGTAAGATTTAGGTTGTTAAATGTATAAATATATGTTATTGAAGTTTAAATTTCGGTTTTGATGAATGTTAGGGTTTTGAAAATTATATTTATGGTTTATTGATGAATTAATTTGAATGTTGTATGGTTGATTATTGTGGGTAATGAATTGTTAAGTTGAATTTGAGAGATTGTAGATAAAAATGATGATTTTGAGTTATGGTTTTGTTTGAATGGTGAATTTGTGTTAGAAATCAGGGGGTAACAGTAGGTAATCTGTGAAAATTATGGGTTTGAGGTTGAAGATGATGAAAATTCAATTTGGTCCCTCAATTTGCAAAAATTATAGTTTAGTCCCCAAACTTTGGAAAAATACAAATTGGTCCCTGGCGCATATTCCGAGATTCTGAACATAATAAAATATGAATTATGGGCAGAATTACTGTATAGTAATGTAATTTTAACAATTTCAATTTGGTCCTCCAATTTGACAAAAATTACCATTTGACCCTAAAAATTTAGTAAAATTCCAGAATGGTCCCTGTAGCATAATGAGATATTATGGACAGAATTGAGGATTAATTATGGTCAGAATTTCAGTATATTCATGGATTTATGAAAAATTTTAGTTTGGTCCTCCATTCGACAAAAATTACAATTTGACCCTAAAAAATTTTGAAAAAAAAATCCAAAATGGTCCCTGGAGCATAATTAGAGTTCTGAACAGAAATGAGGATGAATTATGGACATAATTACACTATAGTCAGAATTTATGATATGTTTAGTTTCGTCTCCATTAGACGAAAGTTACAATTTGGGCCCAAAAAAATATGATAAATTCTAGATTAGTCCCTAGCTATAATATTAGCTTTTGCAGATTGGTTTGATGAATAATTAAGGTTTATTTAGTGAATTATTACCAATTTTATATATTTTTTTATTATAGATTGAATTTTGGGAAAACTGTTAAATTTTGGGTTTTGAGAAAATTGACTAGTTATTTCAAAACATATAGGGTTACGAAATACACCCTTAGTTAAGTGTATTAAGTAGGTTAAATTTTCTTTCGAGTCGTTCTTGAATATGTCTCCTTTGTATTCAGATAATTCTGATATTCTATCGGCGGGACGTGAGTAGGATTTCCTTCGGTATCAGCTTTTAAGTGCAGTTTGCTTTTGAGTCAGGTGAGTGAATAATTTTTCATATGCATGAAAATATTATAAATATTTGATTTGTAATATGAATTGGATCATGCTTCTTGATAATATATATATATTATATATATATATATATATATATATATATATATATATATATGTTGATTATTATCCTTGTTATGATAAAGAATGATCAAATTATTGAATCTGAATCTTGATATGAACCAATATATATTTTGAATTGACTTTTGAATTGATAGCTTCTCATTTGATTGATGTTATAAGTTGAGCTTTGAGATATGAATATGTTTGTTTGATTATGATTATGAACCTATGGTATATTAGTCAGAATACCCATGCTAACAGGATAATATTTGTCTTTGTGCACATCGTATCTGAACCCTAGTTGGTTGGGGGAATCACCAACCTGTGTGGATTGATCATCTTATAGTAAGGAGCCTTATGCTCATTGCATTTTAATTTTTCTGACGAGCTTTACCATATGATCTTCTTGTTATGTTCTATTTGAGAAACCTTCCTATAATAACCTAGAGCCATAATTGTATATATATTCTTATTGTTGTATTACCTTGTGTGTGTATATTGAATATTATCTATTCACTGAGTTGTTGAACTCACCCTCTTATTACTATTCTTTTCAGGCTTATAGCTTGATAGCAAGTTACTTTTGTTGAACCTTCCGAACTTGTTTTTTGGTTGTAATTTGTACCTTCCTTTTATGTCAAGTTAGTGCTTCAAAACTATGAATTATATTAACTCTTGTATTAAGACAATTACATTATATTATGAAGTTAGTTTTGTTATTAGTGTTGCGTTGAACTCAAATTGAGTTTTGAAGGATAAATTTGTATGTAAGTTTGGGTTCGCATAGGTATGGAACCTTGAAGGGGAACCTTGCCTATGTGCTGGTCATGGATTCGAGATTCGGGTTGTGGGTTGTGACAAACTTGGTATTAGAGCTTTAGGTTAAAGAAATAATAGTATAATTAATTTCATAATAAGTGGAGCATTAGGATTTGTATCGTCTTGTTTGTTGTTTTTAAAAATTTGAATTCTCATCAAACATGTCTTCTTCCTTGTGATAAATATGCTTTCCTATAATTCTGTGATAATTATCATGCTATTGTTCTAGCATGACTTAAGTGCTCTCACTTTTATTTTAAGAAATGCTGAGGAATAGACGAATAACTAATACTATTAGAGTAGATGATGATCAGGATAATGTCCTTATTATGCGGTTGGGAACTGCAAGGCAGAGAAGGAGGCGCGGTGCACTCGTGCCTTAACATGTTGAGGAGGTACCTCCACCAGTGGAGAAAGAGCCTCAAGAGATAGGAAAATATGGTTGATGAAACAGGTATGGGGGTAGCTGACCCTGAGCCTGTTACAGAGTTTCAACAACTTAGCCAGGTTGTGCGGACCTGGATAAAGTTTACTATTAAGAGAGATAAAAGAAGGGATAGAGATGTACCCTCGACATCCCATACTGTTCAGGGAGTTAATGTGCCATTGAATGACTTCATGAAGTTGGCAACTCCTATTTTTACTGGGATGGACAATTCAGAGGATCCTCAGAGGTTCTTAGATGATATTTGGTGACGGTGTGAAGCTTTGGGATGTACAGACCATCGAGCTATGAGTTTGGCATCGTTCAAGTCAGAAGGAGATGTGGCGATCTCTTGGTTTGAGTCTAGAAAAAGAGCAAAGCTAGTAAAGGCTCAGTGGATATGAAAGGAGTTTAGCTCCATGTTCTTAGACAGGTTTCTCCCTCAGAGTGTCAAGGATGCTCGACTTTATAAGTTTGAGAGGCTATCTCAGGGGAGCATATATGATAGTGGATGAGTATGATCTGAAGTTCACTCAGCTGTCTAGGTATGCAGAACATCTTCTACCCACTGAGGAGTAGAGGGTGAAGAGGTTCATTAGAAGACTCAAATCCTCTATGTATAAAGTGATGGTGTCATAGGTGTTTCCATCCTACTCCTCAGCTATTGATAGTGCCAGGTTGATAGAGGCGCGAGAAATAGAGGACATGACTGCTGGCCAGTCTAAGAGGCCTAGAGAAGAGGGTCAGTCTTTTAGGCATTAAGGATTAAGTACATGCCAATCTAGGGGACGAAGTGGCTGTCAGGGCTCATGGGTTCAGAGGAGGTTTATACAGAGACCGTCAATTAGTGGCTCAAATGGTCAGAGTGGCAGTAGTGGTACTCAAAGTTTAGTTCAAACTACACCTTGTAGTTCATTTGTTTCACCTGTGGATAGTTCTTCATGTCAGCATTGTGGAGGAGGTCATACTAGTGTAAAGTGATACATAAGGACTGAGGCTTGTTTTAGTTGTGGCCAGATAGGTTATAAGATCAGAGAGTGCCCGAGGAGACAGTTGTCCACTTTGGGGTTATCTGCTTCAGTCCAGTATTCTATTCAGGCATCATCAACGAGCTAGTTTGTGGCTCATGGTGGTAGAGGTTTTGGTGGCCGTGATCAGAAACGTCGAGGTGCAGGTGATAGAGGTCAGATACAGCAGGGTCAGGGCATGTCAGAGTTTATACCTTGACTCGGCAGGATGCTCAAGCATCCAACACAGTTGTTTCAGGTATTCTTCATGTTTGGCAAAAATTTTGTTTGATACGGGTGTAACTCATTCATTTGTGTCTCCATATTTTTTCATGAGGTTAGATAAACAACCAACCTTGTTAAAATCCCTAATTTTAATTTCTACTCCCTTAGATGAATTAATATTAGTGAAGTATGTGTATCTGGATTGTGAAATAGAGATTAAAGATAAGATCTTTATGAGAATTTAAATGTCTTAAATATGTTGATTTTCATGTGATTTAGGAATGGATTGGTTGGCAAAGCATAGGGCTTCAGTAAATTGTTGGGGTAAGAAAATAATGTTTGATCCAGATGAAGAAGTTGGGTTGGTATTTCAAGGGGATAGAATTGGGTCTCCATCAATTATGTTATCGGCTATCTCGAGGAAAATGACTCGAAAAGGAGTACAGTGCTATCTAGCATATATAGTGGATATAGAGAAAGAAGTTCCTCAATTAGACCAAGTCCCTATAGTTAGGGAGTTTATCAATGTTTTTTCCTAATGACTTACTTGGATTGCCCTCCGTTATAAGGAGATTGAGTTTTTGTATTGAATTTGGTTCCGGATACCAAACCAATATTAATGGCACCATATAGAATGGCGCTAGTAGAATTGAGGAAGCTAAATGAGCAACAACAAGATTTGTCGGATAAAACGTTTATCCTACCAAGTGTGTCCCCTTGGGGAGCCCTAATGTTATTTGTGAAGAAGAAAGATGGGTCATTGAGGTTATGTATAGATTATAAGCAACTAAATCGGGTGACAGTTTGAAATAGATACCCATCCCTCATATAAATGATTTGTTTGATTAGTTACAGGAAGCTCAATTCTTTTCTAAGATTGATCTTTGATCTGGGTATCATCAGTTAAGGATTAAGGAGGCAGACATTTCGAAGACAGCTTTTAGAACTCGGTATGGTCATTATGAGTTTTTAGTGATGTCTTTTGGGTTGACGAATGCACCAACAGTTTTTATGGATTTGATGATTAAAGTGTTTGGCCAGTTTATTGATCGATTTGTGATAGTTTTTATTGATAATATTTTGGTGTATTTGAGGTCTAGAGAGGAGCATGAGCAGCACTTGAGAATGATGCATCAAACTCTGCGAGATCATCAATTGTATGGCAAGTTCTTAAAGAGTGAGTTTTGGTTGGAGAGTGTAGCATTTATTGGGCATGTAGTGTCAAGGAATGGGATTGAGGTTGATCCTTAAAAGATTGAAGTAGTTAAACAGTGGCTTAGGCCTACTTCGGCAACAGAGATTAGAAGTTTCTTATGTTTGGCCGGCTACTATCGGAGGTTTGTGGAGAACTTTTCTTTGATTTCTGCACCATTGACTAAGCTAACGCAAAAAAAGTTAAGTTTTAGTGGTCTGAAGCTTGTGAGAAAAGTTTCTTAGAGTTGAAAAAGAGATTAACTACAACGCATATTCTAGCAGTACCATCAGGTTCTAGTGGTTACATAATGTATTGTGATGCTTCAAGAGTGGGGTTAGGATGTGTTCTAATGTAGCATGACAAAGTTATTGCTTATGCTTCACAACAGTTAAAGAAGCATGGACAGAACTATCCTACACATGATTTAGAGATGGAGGTTGTAATTTTAACTTTAAGATTTGGAGGCACTACTTGTATGGTGAAACTTGTGAGATCCTTACAAATCACGAGAGTTTGAAATACATCTTTTAGTAGAGGGATGTAAACCTGAGGCAGAGGAGATGGATGGAACTGCTGAAGGATTATGATTGTACCATACAGTACCACCCGGGTAGGGCAAATATAGTTGCCGATGCTTTGAGTAGAAAATCATCAGGAAGCTTAGCTCATATTCAAGAGGTACAAAGACCTCTAATTAGGGAGCTGCATGAATTAGTGGATGAAGGAGTTAGATTTGATCTTAGTGAAGCTGGAGCAATGATTGCTCATGTTCAGGTTAAGTCAGATTTGTTTGATAAGATAAAAGCAGCTCGGAAGAAAGATGATTCACTACTTAGGATCAGAAATGAGGTTGAGTAGGGTAAAGCTGCAGGTTTAGTGATAGGTGATGATGATGTGCTGAGATATATGAATAGGCTTTGTGTACCTGATGTAGATGATCTGAGGAGAGAATTGATGGTAGAGGCACATCAGACAGTTTACACAATGCATCCAGGTTCCACCAAGATGTATAAAGACTATAAGGTGTGTTATTGGTGGAATAGGATGAAGGCTGATGTAGCAGATTTTGTTTTTAAGTGTTTGACCTGTTAGAGGGTAAAGGGTGAACACCAGAAACCTCCTAGATTGTTGCAACCATTGTTGATTCCAGAATGGAAGTGGGAAAGGATCACAATGGACTTTGTGACAGGATTGCCTAGGAGTCAGGAGGGTTATGATTCGATATGGGTGATTGTTGACAGGTTGACAAAATCAGCCCATTTTCTACTAGTTAAGATTACTTATGGATATGTAAAGTTGGTAAAATTGTTTATTAGTGAGATTGTACAGTTGCATGGAGTGTCAATCTTGATAGTGTCTGATAGAGGTCAACAGTTTACATCGCGGTTTTGAGTGAAATTTTAAGAAGCTATGGGTACTAAAGTGCAGTTGAGTACAACTTTTCACCCTCAGACCGATCGTCGGTCTGAGAGGACTATTCAGATCTTGGAGGATATGTTAAGGGCTTGTGTTATTAATTTTGGAGTTAGTTGGAGTAAGTTCCTACCATTAGTGGAATTTGTTTACAACAACAATTATCAGGCTAACATAGAGATGGCACCTTATGAGGCTTTGTATGGTCGGAAGTGTAGATTATCGATTTGTTGGTTTGAGGTTGGTGAGAAGAGGCTAATAGGACTGGAGTTGATTCAGGTTACCTTAGAGAAGATAGAGGTAATTAGAAAGAAGCTTCAAACAACTCAAAGTAGACGGAAGAGTTACGGAGATAGAAGAAGGCGTGACTTAGAGTTTTTTAGTGGGTGATTGTGTGTTCCTTAAAAAGTATCACCGACCAAAGGAGTATTCAGGTTTGGGAAGAAAGACAAGTTGAGTCCTCGATTTATTGGACCGTATGAGATTTTAGAGAGAGTTGAGGCAGTTGCTTATAGGTTAGCATTACCACCAAACTTGTCTGCTATCCATCTGGTATTTCATGTTTCCATGCTAAGGAAGTATATGTTAGATCCATCACATGTGTTAGAGGTTCATCCCATTGAATTGAGAGATGATATGGTTTATGAGGTGCAATTGGAAGCTATAATCGACCGACAAGTGAGGAAGCTTAGGTCGAAGGATATAGCTTCAATAAAGGTGAAATAGAAAGGTCATTTAAGTGAGGAAGCTTACCCCAACAATTTACCGAATCCCTATGCTTTGCCAACCAATCCATTCCCAAAATCACATCAAAATCAAACATATCTAAGACATTTAAGTCTCCCATAAAGATCTTATTTCCAATCTCTATTTCACAATCCAAATACACATACTTCACTAATATTAATTCATCTAAGGAAGTAGAAATTGAAATTGGGGATTTTAACAAGGTCGGTTGTTTATCTAACCTCATGGAAAAATATAGAGACATAAATGAATGATTTGCACCCGTATCAAACAAAACTTGTGCTCCAAACATGAAGAATACCTGAAACAACTGTGTTGGGTGCTTGAGCATCCTGCTGAGTCAAGGTAAAAACTTTGGCATGCCCCTGACCCTGCTGTATCTGACCTCTATCACCTGCACCTCGACCTCTCTGACCACTGCCACTAAAACCTCTACCCCAATGAGCCACAGACTGGCTCGTCGATGGTGCCTGAATAGGATGTTGGACTGAAACAGATAACCCCGAAGTGGACAACTATCTCCTCGGGCACTCTCTGATCTTATGACCTATCTGGCCACAACTTAAGCAAGCTCCAGTCTTTCTGTATCACTCTGCACTAGTATGACCTCCTCCACAGTGCTGACATGAAGAACTATCCACAGGTGAAACAAATGAACTATGAGGTGTACTCTGAACTAAACTCTGAGTACCACTACTGCCACTCTGACCACCTGAGCTACTAACTGACGGTCTCTGTCTAAACCTCCTCTGAACCCATGAGCCTTGACAGCCACTTTGTCCCCTAGACCGGCCTGTACTTAATCCCTATTGCCTAAAAGACTGACCTTCTTCTTTAGGCCTCTTAGACTGGCCAACAGTCATGTCCTCTATTTCTCGCACCTCTATCAACCTAGCTCTATTAATAGCTGAGGAGGAGGATGGAAGCACCTGTGACACCATCACCTTATACATAGAGGATTTGAGTCCTCTAATGAACCTCTTCACCCTCCACTCCTCAGTGGGTAGAAGATGTTCTGCATACCTAGAAAGCTAAGTGAACTTCAGATCATACTCATCCATTGTTATATATGCTCCCCTGAGATAGCCTCTCAAACTTATAAAGTCGAGCATCCTTGACGCTCTGAGGGAGAAACCTGTCTAAGAACATGGAGCTAAACTCCTTCCATGTCCACTGAGCCTTTACTGGCTTTACTCTTTTCCTAGACTCAAACCAAGAGATCACCACATCTCCTTCTAACCTGAACGATGCCAAACTCATAACTCGATGGTTTGTACATCTCAAAGCTTCATACCGTCGCCAAATATCATCTAAGAACCTCTGAGGATCCTCTGAACTGTCCATCCCAGTAAAAATAGGAGGTACCATCTTCATGAAGTCATTCAACGACACATTAACTCCCTGAATAGTGTGGGATGTCGAGGGTACATCTCTATCCCTTCTTCTATCTCTCTCCATAGTAAACCCTATCCAGGTCCGCACAACCTGGCTAAGTTGTTGAAACTCTGTAACAGGCTCATGGTCAGCTACCCCCACACCTATTTCATCAACCATATTTTCCTATCTCTTGAGGCTCTTTCTCCACTGGTGGAGGTACCTACTCAACATGTTGAGGCACGAGTGCACCGCGCCTCATTCTCTGCCTTGCAGTTCTCAACCACACAGTAGGGACATTATCCTAATCATCATCTACTCTAATAGTATCAGTTATTCGTCTATTCCTCGGCATTTCCTAAAATAAAAGTGAGAGCAGTTAAGTCATGCTAGAATAATAGCATGATAATTATCACAGAATTATAGGAAAACATATTTATCACAAGGAAGAAGACATGCTTGATGAGAATTCAAATTTTAAAAAACAACAAACAAGACGATACGAATCCTAATGCTCCACTTATTATGAAATTAACTATACTATTGTTTCTTTAACCTAAAGCTCTGCTACCAAGTTTGTCACAACTTGAATCCCGGATCCATGACCGACACATAGGCAAGGTTCCCCTCCAAAGTTCCTCACCTATGCGAACCAAAACTTATATACAATCCTATCCTTTGAATAACTTAATCAGAGTTCAACGCAGCATTAACAACAAACTAACTTCATAATATAATTTTAGTGTCTTAATACAAGAGTTAATATAATTTCATAGTTTTGGAGCACTAACTAGACAAAAAAGGAATGTACAAATTACAACCAAAAAGCAGGTTTGGAAGGTTCAACAAAAGTAACCCATCATCAAGCTATAAGCCTAAAAAGATAAATAATGAGAGGGTGAGTTCAACAACTCAGTGAGTAGATAACATTCAATATACACACACGCGATAATACAACAATGAGAGTATATATATACAATTATAGCTCTAGGTTCTTATAGGAAGGTTTATCAAATAGGTCATAACAAGATTATGATAAGGTAAAGCTCGTCAGAAAATCAAAATGCAATGAGCATGAGGCTCTGTACTGTGGGATGATCAATCCATACAGGTTGGTGACCCCCCCTGACCAACTAGGGTTCAGATACGATGTGCACAAAGATTAACACTACCCTGTTAGCATGAGTATTCTAACTCACATGCCATAGGTTCATAATCATAATCAAACAAACATATTCATATCTCAAAGCTCAACTCATGACATCGATCAAATGAGAAGCTATCAATTCAGAAGTCAATTTAAAATATATACTAGTTCATATCAAGAATTCAGATTCAATAATTGATCATGTTTTATCATAACAAGAATAATAATCAACATATATATTAGCAAGAAGCATGATCCAATTCATATTAACAAATCAAATATTTATAATATTTCTCATGCATATGGAAAATTATCCACTCACCTGACTCGAAAGCAAACAGAAGTCAAAAGCAAACACCGAAGAAAATCTTACGTACTAACGTCCCGTCGGTAGAATATCAAGATTATCTGAATACAAAGGAGACATATTCAAGAACGAATTGAAAGAACATTTAACCTATTTAATACACTTAACTAAGGGTGTATTCTGTAACCTTATATGTTTTTGAACTAACTAGTTAATTTTCTTAAAAACCTAAAAATTAAAGGTTTTCTAGAAATCTAATCCATAATAAAACAAATAATAAGACTTGATAATAATTCACTAAATAACCCTCATTTATTCATCAAACCAATCTGAAAAGGCTAATATTACAACTACAGTGGATATGGAATTCATTATACTTTTAGGGCCAAATTGTAATTTTTGTCTAATTGGAGAACCAAACTAAACATATCATAAATTCATGACTATAGTGGAATTATGTCCATAATTCATCCTCATTTTTTTCTAGAACCTCTAATTATGCTCCAGGGACCATTCTAGAATTTTTCCAAATTTTTAGGGTCAAATTGTAATTTTTGTCAAATGGAGGACCAAACTAAAATTTTCATAAACCCATGACTATACTGAAATTCTGAACATAATTAATCCTCAATTCTGTCCACAATATCTCATTATGCTCCAGGGGCCATTCTGGAATTTTATCAAATTTTTAGGGTCAAATGGTAATTTTTGTCAAATTAGAGGACCAAATTGAAAGTTTAAAATTCATAAATATACTGTAATTCTGCCCATAATTCATATTTATTCTGTTCAGAATCTCGGAATATGCTCCAGGGACCAATTTATAATTTTCTAAAGTTTGGGGATTAAACTGTAATTTTCACAAATTGAGGGACCAAATTGAATTTTCATCATCTTCAACCTCCAACCCAGAATTTCAACAGAAACCTACTGTTCTTTTCAAATTTCTAACTCAAAATTCACCATTTACACAATTCATAACTCAAAATTATCACAATCTTCCATAATCACTAAATAATCAATTACCCACAATAATCAACCCCATAACATTCAAATTAATTCATCAATTAAACCTAAAACACAAATTTCAAAACCCCAACATTCATCAAAACCAAAATTTAAAGTTCAATTAACATACATTTATACATTTAACAATCTAAATCTTACATTTAAACTTATTTTCTCCAACTCCTTTTCTCTTTCCTTTATTTTCCCCTCTTTTCTCTTCTTCTTCTTCTTCTTCTTCCTCCTTCCTTCTCTCCTACCGGTTCTCTCTCAAAATTTTCAGATCTCTTTTTTTTCTATTTATATTTATCAAGTTTGTTGAATTACTACAATACCCTTCATTCATTTATTCCTACATCTAAGCCTTAAAGGGCTTTCTAGCTTTTTTCTGTTCCTTTAATTTAAAACATTACAGTGTCCGGGATTTGGTCGTGATAATAGTGCATATGTTTGGTGCAGTCAAATGCCAGAAACAGCTAGGTACACTGCCTTAGTTGAGGGAAACCACAAGAAGGCTGCTAACGATATGGCCAAGGTTCTTGAAAAGGACTTTACTATTGATGAAACAAGTTCCAATGCTCCTATTAATCCCATCTCTTCGTACGGGTTCTTTTCTAAAGAGTATGTTTATAAGCATGGGACTCAACTTCTTGGGACAGCCAGCACGTGGTTCCTATTGGATATTGCTTTCTATACTCTCAATTAACCCAGAAAGATGTATACCCAGCTGCTGGATTGCTAAATAAGGCCTCCTCAATGAATGCGTTAGAGGAGATGTACCATCTCTCCAAAGCAATGTCCTTAATCGCGCTTGTTGCAATTGTTCCTGGTTACTGGTTTAATTTACTGTGTTCCTCGTTGATAGGATCGGAAGGTTCATAATCCAGCTTGGCGGCTTCCTTCTGATGTCCATTTTCATGGCAATTCTCGGATTCAAGTATGGGATCTTAGAGGGGAGAAAATGCATGTGGCCCAGATTTCGAAAAAAAGGATTTATGTGGTGGTCACCCAATAATGTTTACAGTTCTTTACGGACTCACCTTCTTCTTTGCTAACTTTGGACCAAACAGTACAACCTTCATAGTGCCGGCAGAGCTGTTTCCAGCGAGGTTCCGCTCGACATGTCATGGTATTTCAGCTGCATCAGAAAAAGCAGGAGCTATAATCGGTGCATTTGTTGTACAGTACTACACTCAGGATGGAGACTCAAATGGAATCAAGAAGGCAATTATCGGACTTTCTGTGGTCAATTTGATTGGCTTTTTCTTCACTTTCTTGGTGCCAGAAACAAAAGGCAAGTCCCTCGAAGAACTCTCTGGAGAAGACCAGGATATAGGCAGAAATGCAGAAGCAAATGATAGAAACTATCGAACTGATGTGGGTCCAGAAAGTGAAATGGTTTAGCTCTTAGGTATCAATTCCTTTTCTCCAGGATTTCAAGCAATCACTACGTGTGGATCTCCAATAAAGCAAGCTAGCTCCTACTTCACTGTCAAAATAGAGGAATAAGGAGAAAGAAATTGCAGCTGCATTGATCGTTGTTGCAACATAATTATGTGAGTGTGCCTTCTTATAGTTTTCGATTAAAAACAAGTTACTGTAATGTGAAATAAAATTATGATTAGGTGATTGCAATTTGAAATGCAATTGGGAAGAAATAGAATCACCAAAATGCTAGCTTCTGCTCTGTATGACTTAACCCTAACAGCTCCTTCAGCAGTCTGTTTCCATACACTGCAATTACATGTTTGTGCTTGATAAAGGTCTATTATCAATACACAATATCCTATTAGGACATAAGCAAATATACTTCTAATTTTACACGCTATATTCTACACCATACTGCTGGCTTTCTCTCTTTGAAGGCATCTGTTGACGGAATCTATCCCAGAGGTGTTTATTCCTAAGATTACTGTTAGCTGGAAAATAATTTTCCTGCAACATGAAAAAGTCTGACAGTGAGGCTTCTGAGCCTGCAGCTGACTAGCTGTAGAGATATCAAACAGGAAATGAGAAGCTGCACTACTAGTCTGCATTAGCTTTAAGCTTTCGCTCACCAGATTTCTTTAACCATCTTCAATGGCTCTCGCAGGAGTTGGACTCTGTTTCTTTTTCGTTGTTTTGGCATGTGGAATTTACAATTTTTTATTTTATTTTATTTTAACATAAAATACTTGGCTTCGTTCACAAATGGTAACTGAACAACTAGAGGCACATCCTAAACACAAACCTGAAACAATTTGGAGTCTAAATTTTATATTTTTAACTGAATACGACACACAGTTGCTTTTACTCACTGTTTCATCCTCCAGAAGCAAAGTTATATACATTAACTGATAACCATTACAGGATATAATAAAAATCTCCAGCCATCTCAACAAACTCAACAGCATTTTCAGAACGATAAGTCTTTGAGATTCGTAAGCCTGTAATGTCCAAGGCGCTTGCTTGTTTCTTTCTGCAGCAGCTGAAGAGGAAAATGTGTTTCTAAGATTTCATATTCATTAATATTAGAATGCCAGAAAACAATTATACCACAGATCAAATTCCAACCTCCGCTGCATCAGCTTAAAGCAGCGATACCTTCTCCCTTTTCTCTTCTTTTTTCCTTTTCCTTTCGTGACCGCATTGCCAAGTCATATAACAGGGATTCCAGCCCAAGGTATGAACATCATTGACAACTCAGTTAAACAACTCAGAGATTTCAAAGCAGCAAACTAAGGTTCCTGGTTATGTAATTTCCTGACTTTTAAAGCACTCCATCTCGTACCAATCTAATCAGGTTTGATTATGTAGCTATATTAATCCCTGCTCACAGCTCGCTAAACAAACGCAGCCATAAAACATAAATTATTCCTGCTCAAAGATCACTAGGCACATGCACCCAGCCAACTGCAACAAACTAATGGCTGGAGAGCACACCATCCTGTGTGCACTCATAACAGAATGTTTGATAAAATGAAATGTTCACATGAAAGCAAGAATGCAAGGTACGGGAGAGTAGATTTACCCCTTTTGAGAGTGAATGTTCTTCGCTTGACAAAAATGCTGGCAGCTTAATCTTATCCTTCATAATCTTTCGCTTACTTTTCTGTCCGTTTCCACCAGTAAAAGGAGGCTGCAAAAACAGAGAAAAAAAATAAAAATATATGTCTGACACAACCTGAAGTCATCTTATGAATGAGAAAACAGGAATTGGGTTCATTAATTTTAATCACCAAAAAAAAAAGAAACAAAAGAAAAGGAGAAGAAAGACTCAGAACCAATCATACCTAATGGAAGCAAACTTATACTTGCTGCTAGCTACCATGAAAGACCATCTCCCAAAGACAAGGAGAAGCCCACATACAAATGAAACTCTAAAATATAGAGAAATATTAAATCCTATGGAATTGGAAGGTGGAGCATACTTTAGTTTTTAATCCCACCCAAACCTAAATCCTGGGGCCTAAATCTGGAGAAGATCATTTGATCAGAAAGACAAAATAACACCAGAAGTGGTCATTTTCAATTCAAGTGATAAAATGCCATAAAGTACCCACTCTTGACCTGATCTTTGACACTTACAAGATCATCGATGAGAAATAGAAGGTATTGCCGATGGCATGATGGCAAATGTGAATATAGGTTGCCCCTTTGCATTAGATTATGCGTTGACATAAAGGCATATCCATAAATGATAGGCATTGATGGACTGTTAGTTTCAAGTGACGACTAATAACATTGGGCCGGGCGCGCGCCAACAAATTCATACTAACCTTTCCAGTGAGCATTTCATAAAGCAGGATTCCAACACTCCACCAGTCTGTAGCCTTATCGTGACCTTTCGCGAGAACAGTTTCTGAAGACTGCTTTGCCAGGCCAAAATCAGTTAACATAACCTGGGACCAAGCACAAGGATAATTAACATCACCTCGTAGCACAAGTAGGTTCATTATCTAATTAAAGAAAAGTAAATACAGGCATGAACTATCACTTGGATAAGTAAAGACAGGCATGAACTATCACTTGCATGAATGCGTCGCGCACACATGCATGTAGACAAAGAGAAAGAAAGCAAATTGAAAAATTAATGGACCCAAATCCTGGATACATGACTGGCAACGCAGGAACGGTGTCAAAAAAACATTCCACCTATGCTAAGCCTCAGAACGAACATATCCAAAGAACAAATTATTTAAAAATACACAACATTTTATAATTTTAGAAATATTATATTATTCAAAACTAATGAAACCAAATGATAGTTCAAACAAAAAACAATAATTCATAATACTTATTACATTGTCAAAAATCCAAACTTAATTAAAACAGAGTAATAGTGAAGCGTCTAATACATCGAATCAAAATTAAAAGAAGAGCCTTACAAAATAAGCAAGACATACTAACTAAAACTGAAGAAGTAGGAACACTAAACAAGGTTCACATGTTATCATAAACTAAGAACCTGAAATAACATTAAGAATGAGAGGTGAGTTCAACCAACTCAGTGAGGGAATAACATTTAATATACATTTTAGATATTAATAGTTTGCAAGTCAATTTATCTTGATATACATATACCTACAAAACATATTATCATAAAGTAGTGGAATACATGTAAAAGAGCAGATGACACTCAAAGGTGATCAGATGACACCTGAAGGTGACCATTGTGGGATGATCAATCGTCACAGGCTGATGCCTTTCTCACCAGTTAAGTATATAGAATATTATGTGTACATAGACTAACTAGTCTCCATTAGCATGGAGTTACTGACAAATCCTATATCAAGGTATAATAGATATTCACAGAATCATCAAAGAAACATATATTATATCGAATATAATTTGGCTAGACAAAATGCGAGTGTAAATTCAAGAATAAATGAGTACTCAGAAAATAAAGTAACATATATAAATATTCAAGAAATTAACTAGTTGTACTCATCATATAATCAACATACATATTTATTTATATTATATGCATATTAAATATTATCCCACTCACTCGAAAAAATATAGATTAAAAGGAATATCAGATGAAAGACTCGAAAAACCTATTGAGGATCGTTAGAAGAACCTATAAAAATATACGAAATATACTCAAAAGCAATTCAAAACAACAAAAATAAAAGATTCCAATGCATAAAAGAAAACAAGGTTTAGTCTCCTAGGTTTAGGGACTAAAACGACAATTTTCCAAAACAGGGACCAAAATGTAATTTTACCAAAACAGGACCAAACTGTAAATACATAACCATAATAAAATTTCACCCATAAACCATCCTCAATTCTATACAGAATGACATAGGGACCAAACTGTTTTTTTAATAAAGTTCAGGGACTAAAATGTAAATCCCTAAAATTGAGGGACAAAACTGAAAATATTCCAAATCAATTATTAAACTGAGATTCATCATCCTTAACCTCATAATAACATTGTCCAGAATCTCAAAATACATTTAGGGGTCAAATTATAATTTTTCCAAAGTTTAGGGACTAAATTGTAATTTTCATAAATCAAGGACCAAAATAAAATTTCATTATCTTCAACCTCAAGACCATTCTATCTAGATTTTCAAGCAAGGTTGAAATGAATTTCTTAACCCATAAAAATCAATTTAAACAAATCAACTTACAAATACTTATTTCTAACAACATACTCAAAATCAATAACTTAACATTAAACCCCTAATGATCATGAATCAATTTTAACAACATGAACTTCAAATCTTTATAAACCCTAATCTATTTTTTTAATCATTCCATAAAAAAATCATAATCAAAAGTAACATGAGAGGGAGAATCACTTACTTACTACTTCAACCTTTCTTGAACCCGAAAAACTCAAGATCATAAACTAAAATACTTGGTTTGATGAGGAGAGGGTTATGGCAGTTATAAGAGTTAGAAAAGAGAAAAGTAATTCCCTTACGAATTTTTCTTATATACCTAGGTTAACTTAGGTTGGGGTTGGGCTAACTTAGGCTTGGGTTTAAGCCAAAACTTTGGATCTTACAAAAATCATACCTGTCCATCTGCTTCTAAAAGAATATTTTCAGGTTTAAGATCCCTACACATTATGTGCCATTTGTATGAAGATGAGAAACAACAAAAACAATTTCTGATGTGTATGTAAGTATAGAATCAACACACTTACCTTTACAATTTGAGTCGATTTTGACAGATGTGTTCATAGGTGTAAGAGCATGACTCTTTCCTTTAATGCCAAACTTCTTAATCATATCTTTAACATATTTTAGATTGATAAAACAAAATTTTATTTTCACCACGCTTAATTTGTATATCAATAGAGAAGTTTAATTCATCAATCATATTCATTTTAAATTTTTATTTTTTTTTAGCAAACTCATAAAAAAATGAATCATGAGTCGTTCCAAATATAATATCATAAACATAAATCTGAGTAATGCGTACATGTTTACCATTTTTTTTCTTATGAAAAGAGTCCTCCTATTAGTTTGTCCTTTTTTGAAACTATTTTCTATAGTAGAATATTTTATTAATTGTTCATACCATGCTCTTGGTGATTATTTTAGACCATAAATGACTTTCTTTAACATGTACATATGATCAAAAAATAAATGATTAGTGAGACCTTTGAGTTGTTCTACATAGACCTTTTCTTGTAGAATTACATTTAAGAATGCACTCTTCACATCCATCTGATACAATTTGAAATTTAAGTGACAAGCAAATGCAAGCAGTATACAAACAGATTTCAAATGAGCTACTAGTGCAAATGTTTCATCAAAATCAATTTTTTCGACTTAAGTGTATCCTTGTGCCACTAGTCTTTATTTGTTTCTAATGATTGTTCCCTGCCTTGATTTGTTCTTGAAGATCTATTTGGTTATAATTATGTTGTGACTATTAGGACATAGAACTAGTTCCCAAACATCATTTCTTATGAATTGATTTAGTTTCTCATGCATGACATTGATCCAACTTTCATCCTGTAGGGCATCTTCAACCTTCTTAAGTTCAACCTATGATAAATAACACATTATGAGACTTGATTGATAACATCTTTTCTTAAACTCATACCTTCATCCAATTTTCCAATAATATTCTCCTTGGGATGATTGTGTTTTATCCATAAGGAAACTTTTTTTCTTGTGATTGTTTAGAAACATGTGAAGAACTCTTATCCTAACATTTTTCATCTTGTTCTAATAAGGTTTATTTAGTTATCTCAATGATATTATCGAGATTTTTCTTGACAAATTCCTTCAGATTGTCATCAACAGCCATATTGATTGATTCTATGATAGTTTGAGTTTGTAGGTTATGGACTTTGTAAGTCGTCAAACTTATATAAGTTTTCTTAGTCTCTCAAGATATATTAAGCACTTCTAAACACTTTATTTGAACATGGGCTTCTTACTATTCCATGACTCATAAAGAGTGAGTATTTTTTCTAGGTCTAACCCTAACATGATTTAAAATGTGTACAACAATGTTGACAGTTTCTCCCCAGAAGTATAGGGTAACTTTCTCACTATTCAGTATAGTTCGAGCCATTTCTTGTATAACTTTGTTTTTTCTCTCTTACCATTCTACCAGGGAGTGATAGGAGTAGAAAATTCTCGATGTATACCTTATTCATCATAAAAACATGAAAAGTTTGTATTTTTCAAATTCTTTATCATGATCACTGCGAATTCTATAGATGTAAAGATTGTTTTATGTTTGCAATCTACTGAGCAATTTCCTCTCAAGATTAAAAGACTTGGACTTTTCTCTTAACAAAATAGCCTAAATATATCTTGAATAGTCATCCACAATGAATGATATACTTATTTCCACTTAGACTCTTAGTATAAGTTGAACCTATTCCATATGTAATAACTCAAAAGCCCTTAAAGTCAGAATGTCAGTAATATTCTTGTATTGAGTCTTGGTTGTTTTCTTTCTCGATATGCTCCACACACCATCTTCCTGATTGGTTATAATTTTGGTAGACCATATATTTCTTCTTTTACAGAGATATTTGACAAGTCTCTAAAGTTGGTATGATCAAGACGTTGATACTAAAGATCAATGTCATTAAGTGTAATCTTATGACAACCCAAAATGGTTTAAGTTTGAAACTTTATAGTAGTGTCTAAGGTTCTGGTACCTTTTATGATCCATTTACCAGCATGATTGTAAATGTTGGATTCATCTTTAAAAAAAAAATACACATTATAATTCTCATCATAAAATTAACTTATGCTTAATAAGTTAGCTTTAAGACTATTTACAAAAAAATATATATATTATGAAAAGTAGGCAAATCAGGAATATCAATACTTCCCCTACCTTTTATGGTAGATGTGCTTCCATCTCTAAAGCTTACTAATCCTCCACTTAAGGATTTAAATTTCCTGAACTGTCTTTTATTTCCTAACATATGTCTAGAATAACCACTATTTAACCACCATAAACTGTTATTCATTGTTTTTAGTGTTGTATGTGCTACTAGACATATTGTCTTTTTCTTTACTATCGATTCATTTTTCTTATAGTAGAATTTTTAATCTTTTTGTATTTCTCATAACTTGCTAACTTAACGGTTTTTATTTCTATAGTACACAATTGATTTAATACTAAGTAAATTTTTATACTATAGACTATTATTAGAAACTTTATTTCTTGGATTAAAATAGTTTATTTTTTAATGTCCTACAATTCCACATTGCTGACAAGTGGAAAAAAACTTACCTTTCAACTTGCATGTTTGGACTTCGTTTGACTCATTTTTAGTCATGGCAATCTCTTTTAGTTTACCTTTTATAAAGATAATTCCTTTGGAAGAGGAGGCTACCAATGTATTGTTGATCAAATTTCCATGCGTCATGCATCCTAGACCTATATGATTAGTGCTGACCTTTGAGCTTTTAACAAATCATCAAGTTTTAGTGTTGTTAACTGTTTCTTTAAAAGTTTGCACACTATCATCTCTTTCTCAAGGCTTTAAGCTTAGTAATATATCTAGATATCTCTATTTTTAACAACATTAAAGCCTCAGCTAAATTGTTCTACTTGTTCTCCATGTTTGTTAGCATGTTGAAGAATTTCTAATTCAATTTTTCTGTAAGTCATAATAAGCTTTCTGTAAGTTTAATTCATGATCAACAATAACAAAAGTAATATTTGAATCACTGGAATTAGTTTGATGTTTTTCAGAACCACTTAATATAGTGAAAATTTGTTTCATATAAAAAACCAGAAAAAGTGACAAAAGCAAATTTATTATAAGATGAAGAGTTAGAATTTTCAAAATCAGACTCATAATTTAATGTAACATTAAGGGCTTTTCCTTTATTTCTTTTGAAATTAGGATATTTATTTCTTAAGTGATGATATCTTGAACATTCAAAACACTCAACTCTTTTCGTAGATTCAATTTTACCTTTACTTTTATTTTATGACTCATTTCTTTTAGCAAAATCTTTGCCATTATTATCTTTTCCATTGTTCTTTTTCTTAAACACCATTTTCTGAATTTTCTAGCTCTAAAAGCTATATGTTCATTGTTAAGATAATCATTTAGAAGAATAAACATGTTTTTTTTTAACTTATTTAATAGCAATGGACTTACCTTTCTTTTAATGAGACAAGGTAGATTCATAAGTTTATAAGAAACCCATCAATTCTTTAACACATATAACTTCTAGATTGTCACTTTCTTCTATGACTATTACTGTTGCAAAAATTTTCAAGTAAAGATCTTAGAATCTTCCTTATAATTCATGAGTTCTCCATATTTTCTACTAGATTGAACCTAGAATTTACAATATCGTTAAGTTGTTCATAAAACTCATTAAAAGACTCATCTTCTAGCGTTCTTATCTCTTTAAATCTTGAGGTTAATATTTGTAATTTGGAATATTTCACCATCTTAGTCACCTCGTGAATAATTTCAATAATATCTTAAGCTTCCTTGGTTATCTCACATATAAAGATTCTTTTAAATTCATCAAAAGACATTGCCATGAATATGGCATTCAAGCCTTTATTATTCCATTTACCATCAGTGGATTCATCTCTGGTCCAGTTGCTAAAAGGAATTTCAGGCTTGGTCTATCCATGTTCAACTGAGTGCCAGACTTTCTTGTCTAGTGATTTGAGAAAAGCTTTCATCCTTACCTTCTAGTAGACATAGTTACCTTCTAACAGGCATAGTTCTTACCTTTGAATTGCGATGGTAAAATTAATGTTTCATATTCCACAAGGAAAATAGATCTCACTCTAGAATAAGTGAGCTTGCTTTGATACCATTTAAGAGTCCCATTTTTTGTCCCTATATGTTAAATGAACAACTAACACTTTTCAAACACTAATTCATAACCAAATAAATATATGTATGAAAAATTTAAATGAACAAGTTATTTGGTTATAAAGGAAAACCTTTTGAAGAATTTTTCAATAGATTAAAAAAAAAAACCCTCAAAGGAAGTCGAACCCCGTGATAGACAACTTTTTTTAGTTTAGAAGATTATAAAAGGAGTATTTATAAATACAAATCCTTTGTAACTATACCACTTTACTTATCAAGACAAACACTCTATTTTATCATCTATTGCAGCAGCTTGCCACAACACATAAAGATCTTCAAACTATTATTATCATAACTAGAATATCTAGTTGCTAACAGTTAACACAGGAACTCTCCCTTAAAGTCTATAGGTTCTCCAACTCTTCAATGAACAATTCTCTTTGAGAATTTTCTTCACACTTCACTCGTGTGTCAAGAGTATACACTGCAAAAGCACACTTATTGTGCTACAAGTGCTGCCCTCACATTGCTAATGCTTCAAATTATCCTTTCTTATATACATATCTATATGATAAGGATGCGAACATTATCTTTTTTTCTTCTCTAGTTTGTTATGTTATTAACAAACTATTATTTATGTTTCACAAAAATATTTTCTTAACAATTATCTTAAGATAACTTGTATTTATCTTCTATATGAACTTCCTCTATAATTTATCATAACAAACTACATAATCACATAAATAATCATGCTACATCTTATAAGGTAAATTTGTCTAATTCTTTATCTAATTTGGATAAATAATCTAAACAATTTCATCTCAAATAATCCTTCACAAATCAAACCCAATCTTTTCAACATTTACACTTATAAATTTAGAAGTATTTTTAAACCTATAATTGAGGCCTTAAATTCATTTTCATTAGTAGTACAAGGAAAATCAAATCAAAATGATAAGCTCACCTTATGACCTTCTAAGAAATTATTACCACCTGTGTATTGGCCTTACTTTTGATTTTTGATCCAACAAACCATAATTGCCATGGAATAGGTTTTGTAACAATAATATTCATGCTTTGTTCTATCTTGTGGTCGATATCAAGATAGGGATGATCAACTAAGAAATAAGTCAAAACTTGGCCTTTAACTACAATTTATGGCATATATTGTAAATCAAATTCAAATAATGCTAATGCTCATTAGCTAGTGCAACCTCTTAAGAAAGTTTTAGAGAAAAAATATTTTATCTTAAAAAAGGTTTAGACAACAAGTATTTTATCAAATCTATTTTATAGATTACATATACATTAACTAGTAATATGTTCCAACATAACTTAACACATGAAAAATATAAGGATAAATAAAGCTTTTTATTGAAGTAAGTCATTCTTAAAACTTTTTAAGTACATGAATGATATAATACCCAAATTTTTTATGTCTAGGTTCATTTCCTATACTAGCATGTTGTCAATCAACCCTTATATAGCCAAAATATATAAACATAAACATAAAGGTTTTCTAAGTTTTGATGGGGCCAATATATAATAATGATAAACTATTTAACTTTTTATTTTTTAAAAAGGTATTTTGATGCTTATTAATCCATTGAAGCTTATATAAGTTATTTCCTTTCAAGAGTTCAGTTAATAACCTAATCTTTTCTAAAATGTTTTATATAACCCTTCTTAGAAAATCAATTTTATCAATAAAGCTTCGCAATTACTTTTTGTATGTGAAGATCTTACTTTCATGATTGTCGTTGCTTTGTTTTTGTCTACCTCTATGCCATGTTAATGCACTACAAATCCTAAAAAATTCCTTACCTACATTCTAAAGATATATTTCAATAGATTCATCTTGAGATTGTGCATTCACGTACATTTAAATGTAGAACATAACTCATATATATGGGTAGATTTAAGTCTTGATTTTACCATAATATCATCAACATAGACCTTTATGTTATGATTGATTCACTTTCATTGAAGATATTATTCATGACCCTCTAATAAGAAGCACTAATTCTCTTTAAATCAAATAATATTACTACCCATTCATACATTCCTATAGAATTAAGATATATAAAAGTGGTCTTTAAGACCTCTTCTTCTATAATGAAGATATGATTATAGCTTTAATAGTCATCCATGAAGTTAAAAGTCTCTTCTTTTTTTTTAGCTAAATTGATCAATATATCAATTATTGGCATTTTGGAGTTCCAAGATTAATATTTTTGAAATTCATACAACCACATAGTTTGCTATTCTTTTTTAATATTAGCCTAATGTTTAGAAATTCACTCTACATATCTAGTTGGTCTAATGAATCAATCCTCTAATATTCAATCTATTTTTTTTTTAGAAGGTTGCTTATTTAGCTTAAATTCAGGCTTAATTGATAATGGTTGTTCGACCAAACTATTGTTTAGCCTAGGCATCAGATCATAATCCCAAGTGGAACAATCCTTATAAGTATGGAGTAATGATACCAAATTTTTGTGATAATGTTATGTAAAATTCCCAATTATATAGGTTATTCTATGCTTGTCTTCAATCTCTAAATTGACTTTGATGAATAGGCCCTAAACTTCAGGCTTTTCATCATCCATCTTTGATGATGATGAAGGAAAGTTTGTCATATTAGGCATCATAATCGATCAACCATCCTCACTTGTTGGCAATCTCTAATTTATAGATTCTAGTGTAGAGAGAGGAAGTCAATATTGATGGAGATTACGACCATAAAATAGTCAATCTGGGTGTCAATAGGTTTCATTTGATGAAGGAAGTTTCACCAAGGTGTTATTTCTTCTCTCCTTGCCTGAAAAATAGATTTGCCCAAGAGAAGATTTCCAGGTTCAGGTTGATTTTGGATTTTTGAGTTGTTTTTTTTTTTTTGGATTGTTGGAGGCTATAAATAGGTTTATCAAGGTATTTTAGGTGTTTTTTTTTTATATGTTTTAGGTCATAAATGAGTTGAAAAATAGATTTTTTAAAAGAAAAAACTGAAGGCTAGATTTTTCAACAACCCTTTAGTCATTGGATTTTGCAAAAAGTAGAAAAAAAATTGTTCGTTATTTTTTTTTAAGAATATAAAATAAAATAAAATACAAAACTAAGCCCAGGTGTACGGGCTAGGTTGGAAGGCCTATACAACTAAGCTCGTTTTTATAAAAGACCAGGCACACTAGGCCACCAAGCACGCATGATTAGGCTACTTTTTGCCCTTTATTTTTTTTAATTTTATTATTTTATATTTAGGTAAATAAAAAAATCATTAAACTTAGTCAAGCTTTATGACCTAGGTCGCAGGTTTGACATTTTAATCTGCAAAGTTTAGGTCGATCAAATATTTTATTGTCTTAAAATGTTTTTAAATATGTTTGATTGAATTCTTTTTTAAAACATTTAGTTTATTTTAAATTTTTCTTCATGCTATATTTTTTTTACATGATTAATTTGTTCAAACTTGATTTTTACATTATTATCATGATATAATGATCTAGGTCACGGGTAGCAAGTTGACCCCTGTATGTCACCATATCAATATATTTTTTTGAAGTTATTTTTTAGATTTTTTGTAATTTTAATTTGTTTTCTTTAAGTCATTAAATATGTTGGTGTCTCAATTTTAAAAAAAAAAAAAAACAGATGTGATGCTTGATTATCTTTTAAGCATTTGATTTATTTTTAAATTGGTATTCATGATATATTCTATTATAGTTTCTTGGTTTTAATTTTTTAATAGGTTTTTAATTTCATCTTGACTTTTTTAAAATTTAAATAATATTATTATCAGTGTTCTAGTTTATCGGGTATAATATCACTTTCTAAAAGAATCCTCAAAATTTTGACATTTTGTTTTGTGTATTTTAAAAAACGGTCCGGCCGGCCTCAATACGCGGGACAATATATGGACTAGTCCTCACGTAAGGATTGTTTTGAAAAATATTTGTGTATACAAAGCTATTTATTTGATTTTATTTGTTTCACACTACAAGTATTATACTTTAGTGTATTTTGGAGTCAGTTTTTCCAATTTGAAATTAAGCTTATCTCTTCAGTTGTGTTAAAGACACGATGTTCATATCAAAACTAAAATATTTAGGAGAATTTGCACTTCTTAATTATATCTTCACTTGAACTTTAAATCTTGATGGCTAATTAGGAGAAAGACACCAGCAACCCCACCTGGTTCCTTTCATGCAGCAGATGACAGGAGCTCAACAAGAAAATGCATAAGTTCATTCAGCCCAAACAATTGGAGATCAAGGAGTGTGCAAGTCTTTTAAAGTTCATAAAAGAAATGCAGCTTTGAAATGTATATATGCAAATTTCTGGGGAGCTAGCACACTAGAATAGGATCACAATCTTCCCACTAAATGGAAAACATATACTCTCATATCATGCTCATGTTTTTTTTTTTTTTTTCCCCATGTATGATTGCTAGCTGAACTGAGAGTCTTGGAAATTATTGGATACAATCAAGAAAATAGAAGAAGAATATAGGTGTATTCAATCCACGAGGATATTCACACTCTCTTATTAGTGACATCCAACAGAAGCTGCTGCCTTGATAAGCAAACCGAAGAGCAGAAATGGGGTGGAGAAGAGCGGGCTGTGGTCGCTATCCAGTGCATAAACCTCAGATGGTGGCCACCTTTTTATCATTGCTTCTTGTTGGTGAGGTTTGACAACATGATCGTGCGTGGTCTTAATGTATACTCGCATCACCTTGTCGATATCATCGTTTTCCTCCTTAAATCTTGCAGAACTTATTGCTAGGATGGGTCCTGGTCGCAAAAGCATGGCAGCCAAGGTTGAATCCTGAAGAAACCCACTTGTCATCATGGTTAAATATGAAAGATAAGGGAGCTTCCTTTTATATGGTGCCTTCAAAACTTGACAGAAAAACTATATTGCTGGTAAAAAATAGGGAGAAAATGTATCGAAGCAGGAAATATTGAATGATTGCTCCAAACATAATCAAGTTTGGTACTGAAATAAGAGTACCTCTTGAGGGCTCAGTTGGTAGCTAATTTTGCGTTGAAATTCTTTCTTGACAATGGCACTGGTTGGAGGTTGGTCAGGTCCCAACCCAAATCCTAGCTCATACACGTCCCCAAACGAGGATAGATCAGGTACTCCCTGCAATTTGACATCAAGGAACATGGCCATGACTTTGAAGGCATAAGATAATCTTTCCTCGTAGCTAGGAGGTACTAGACTGAACGAGTGTCAAAGTTGCCATTATATTAAAACAATCTGGTTGTTCAACTGTCTTCTCTAGCTCCAAAAATCTCCAAGGCATTGAAGGAAGTTCTCATTGTATGATATTGGAAAAAGGCAAAGTAGTTTTCCAGCGTCTTTTGTCGGCTAAAACCCCCATGCTCCATGCCTCCCCGGGAAGGAAAATGAGATAAAGAAAAAGAAAAAGGAGAGAAGGGCTTTTCAGAACGGACATCTTTTAGCATGGCCACAAATGATACTTTTAAGAGATTTTTAAAAGCACAAACGTGATATGTCCTTTGATTTTCGATCCATGTGCTTGCTTTCTATATTTATGCAAACTAAGCTAAATGACCAGAGAAAACTCCCACCACTTGTGACTTCCTGTTAGAGAGGCTAGTTTTCCATTGCATCATCGAACTTATGTCAAGTAATTCAAGCTAGTTAGGTAGCTTGTAACGTTAGGTGGGTGCTGATGCAGCATGACGAGGGGTGCAACATTGACGACTCTATCCCACCTTAATTATCAAAATATTTATGTAGATTTTCTACTCTCTCAATGGGAGTATAATAAGACAGCTAGTGCTAATTTGTTTTCATTTGGAAGAGCCGGCAATTATGGATAATATTGAGATTTGTCACGGTGAAATCAAGTGGATAACACCCCGATACTTTGTGAATACAGTTGGATAGCATATATTGGGGCTGTGGGACTGACGGACAATAACCTGATGCCATTATCACATCACACACACCAACATTTATGAATTCTTCAGAGGTATATGAAAGAAACTCGAAAAGAAAAGTGAGAGATGGATGGATGAAATAATTTTACATCTTGTATATCTTGATCTGTCCAGAATCCAAGCTTGAGCATGGTGGCAGCCAAGTACACGGCTAACCGGATCTTCTTTGCAAACTTGTGAGTTGCCTGTGTTACACTTAGCCCTCCGGCACTATGACCTACCAGTATCACCTGTAAACATTAAGAGCAATCATATATTAAGAAATCGGTCATATATATATATGCGCAGCCCAAAAGACCAGGATATGTTGAAGGACCTTCTCATTATCAGGCAAGGAAGACATGAAGTCCATTAGAGGTTTGTTATAATCATCAAAGGAATGAACAGAATCGGCGTCGGTCGGATCGATGCCAGAGCCTTTGAGATCAATACAGGAGACCCTATAGCCTGAATTCTCCATGAGACACCGGATTTTGTACCAGCACCAACTCCCTCCACTTATTCCATGCACCAGGACAAAGTGTGTAGGTTGCTGCGGCTTTGCTGATAAGGGGCCATTTTCTCCCATCTTAGTTACTTCCTCTCCCATGGCCGTCCCTCAATATTTTTGTCAAATTCTCCTAACACTCAAATCACTGCCTTGGTAGACTTTTGTGAGAATACATACTTCTCTGCTCTTATAGTGCCAGTAGTCATAGAAGGTAATGATTTATTGCTTTTACCTAATCATTATTGGAAGCCTAAAAAATAATTTTTATATATGGTAAGCTCCGTCCCTACTTTTTCAATACGCCGTGATTAATATCATGCTCGCCTGTATAAATTCTTAGCGTAATCAATGGTTCAAAATCTTCCAAGGAGACCCCACATGACAGGGGGTATCATCATGAGCACTAGCTCACCATCCTAGGATGATCTATGGCTATAGATTTTCGAAGGTGGCCCCACGCAGCAAGGAACATTGCTAGCACCACTGTTAATGCGCATATATACCGATACTCGAGCATGCCGGTGACTCCACTAGCCTTTGTGTCCATCGGATGGACCATAAACACACACCTGCGAAGCATTGGAAATGGAGATTTGTCATTCAACAGGGCAGCAGGGATTTTTGTATTTCTTTCGTCTGGTCGATTAAAATAGATTGTGAAAGTGCAATTGTCGGGTGTTTGACAATTTCTTTGCTCATCTGAAGATATTTTTTATATTTTTTTCTTTACTCATATATTGCCGGCCGGCACTGCTCTTGTAATTGACTATTCAGAAACGAGTTAAAATTTTCTAGGTCCTCTCATCTCCAGTTGTTCGGAAAACGGTAAATGAAAGCAATCGGCTAGCGAAGGATAATATAAATAAAAAGGAGGAAAACATATATAAGAAAAACAATTAGAGAGTGAAATACACAAAAATGTAATAAGAAGAGTAGAGACTAAAAAATAATAATGAGAAATTATGCGAAAAAAAAGAAAAGAAAAATAAATTAGAGGATGGATCTAAATTAATGAATTATTGAAAGAGATCTGATGAGAACACTCTCCAGTTCACTGCATGGCTTGGCATGGCTGTGCTACGTATTGAATTAATTAGTTGAATTAGTCATTACTTTTGTTTAGTTGAAATTGTCAAGCAAATAAGTAGCGGGATAAGGATGAGCTGGAAGCATTCCTGGTCTTCAGCTCTAGTACCGGTTTTTTCTAATTCATTGTATTACCGTTGTAATGTGTCCTATTTAGAGGCACAGGTTCTGTGAGAGAGGAAGGAATGAATAAGAACAATTCTCTCAAATACTCTTCTCTTCTTATCTTTCTCTAAATCATCTTATCAGTGGTATCAGAGCCCTTCCGATTCATGGATACCCGCGGAAAAACTAATGCAGACTTTCGCATGGATGTCACGGAAACTCTTGCTCGACACGATAGCCACTTTGATGAACTGACTCTCAATTTCAGTAGAGTCAATGACGCTCTACAAGGTGTTATGGCAAAGCTGCAAGCACTCAGGATGGCCCAATCCACTCGCAACCATGACAGGGACGACAATCCCTTTGCGACTGGGGCTCATTCACATGATCGGCCCTCCACGCCAGCTCAGTCTCAATTAGAGAGAAGTCACACCACTCTCAAGCTGAACTTCCCAACGTATGCCGGGGAAGGAGACGATCCCACTGGGTGGATATTCAAAGCAGAGCAATATTTTGAATTCCAAAATATTGAGGCTAACCGACGGGTTCAATTGGCATCCTTTCACTTGACCAATGTAGCCCTGCAATGGTATCGGTGGTACACTAAGACCAGGGGACAATTGCGATGGCATGAATTTGTCATGGCACTTCTTCATCGTTTTGGACCAACGGATTATGAGGATCCGTCTGAAGCATTATCACGGCTCAAACAAACCACCACTGTTAATGCATACCAGGAGGCCTTTGAAAAACTTTCTCATAAGGTGGATGGTCTTCCTGAAAATTTCTTGGTGGGGTGTTTCATTGCTGGATTAAAGGATGAAATTCGCCTTGATGTACGAGTGAAGCAACCCCGAACACTCTCTGAATCCATTAGCGTGGCTCACCTAATTGAAGAGAGGAACCAGTTTCAGAAGAGAACCAATACTCCGATCAAACAGCTGCCAACAACTTCCTATCAAGCCAGACCTCAACAGCCTTCCACGGTGGGACTTCTGGGACCCCCACCTAAGCCATCTCCGAATGTTGGATCCTACAGTGGACATGTTCGCAGAATTACGGGGCAGGAAGCAAGGGAGCGATGAGAAAAAGGGTTGTGCTTTTATTATGATGAACGGTATGCACCTGGCCACCGTTGTTCTAAACCTTAGTTATTTATGATGGTGGATATGCAGCAATTGGATGAAGAATAGGATGAGGAGATGGAAATTGAGACACCTGAAGAAGTTATTCCTAACATCTCCTTTCATGCGATGACTGGTACTGATCACCCACAGACCTTTCGGGTGACAGGAAGGATCGGGCACACTGGGATTATCATCCTCATAGATGGAGGCAGCACCCACAACTTCATTGACCAGTCCGTGGCAGCCAAGTTGGGACTACGGGTGGTTCGTGGTAGGACATTCAAAGTCACGGTGGGAAACAAAGAGGTGATAGAATGCACGGGAAGATGCCTTGGGTTATCCATCTCAATTCAGGGAATTACAATAAGAGCTGATTTTTTTGTGCTTCCCGTGGCAGCCTGTCAAGCAGTCTTAGGAGTACAATGGTTGAGGACGTTGGGACCAATTGAGACGGACTACAAGACACTCCGTATGTCATTCAAACAGAATGGGAAAATTCATGTATTAACGGGATTGTCCAGCACAGACCTTGCTCCCTTAGGCGAAAAAGAGTTGCTGCAATTTTCAGGCATGGGGTTCTTTGTTCATGAGGTTCCAGAGGAGAATGTAACATAAGCCGCTCCATGGTCACCCGAACTCAAGCAGGTATTGACAGAGTTTTCTCATGTGTTTGAGGAACCGAAGGAGTTACCCCCTACGCGCAACCAAGATCACAGAATTCCTTTATTACCGAATCGGCCCCCAGTTAACACCAGGCCATATCGGTACCCACACTATCAAAAAAATGAAATTGAGAGGTTGGTTAAGGAGTTTCTGCAGTCAGGAATTATTCGCCCAAGTCGGAGTCCTTTTTCATCCCCATTGTTGCTGATAAAGAAAACGGATGGGTCTTGGCGATTTTGCGTGGACTATCGAGCACTCAACGAAATTACGGTTAAGGACAAATTTCCTATACCGGTAATTGACGAGTTACTTGATGAGTTACATGGCGCAAAGGTATTTTCAAAACTTGACCTGCGCTCCGGGTACCACCAGATCCGGGTCCATCCTGAAGATATTCCGAAGACCGCATTTCGCACACATGATGGGCACTACGAGTTTTTGGTCATGCCATTTGGGTTGACAAACGCTCCCGCATCCTTTCAAAGTCTCATGAACGACCTTTTTCGACCTCATTTGAGACGGTTTGTTTTGGTTTTTTTTATGATATTTTGATATATAGCAGGTCTTGGGAGGATCATTTGCAACACTTGCGGAAGGTGCTACATGTCCTAGCGACCAATAAGCTATATGCCAAGCTGTCAAAATGCCAATTCGGGGTATTGACAGTGGGGTATTTGGGGCATCTTATTTCTGCTGAAGGGGTTGCAATCGACCCACAGAAGGTTCAAGCCGTCCAGAATTGGCCAGTACCAACATCATCCAAGAGTGTCCGTGGGTTTTTGGGGCTAGCTGGTTATTACCGAAAGTTTGTGAGAGTCTTTGGGGTGTTAGCTGCTCCTTTAAACAGGCTCCTCTCTAAGGAAGGATTCAGCTGGAACAAGGAGGCTCTTGCTGCCTTTAATCTCTTGAAAAAAGCCCTCCTTTCAACCCCGGTTTTGCATCTGCCAAATTTTGTTGAGCAGTTCGTGGTAGAGTGTGATGCTTGTGGTGATGGGTTAGGTGCCATTTTGACTCAGAACAATCAACCCATAACATATTACAGTGAAGCTTTAAAAGGAAAGGCGAAATCCTTGTCAACCTATGACAAAGAGATGTTAGCTGTGGTGAAGGCAGTGAGAAGATGGCGAGCTTATCTACTGGGAAGGTCCTTTGTGATCAAAACGGACCATCGCAATCTCAAGTACCTCTTGGAACAGCGACTCACCACACCGTCGCAAGCTAGGTGGCTACCAAAAATTATGGGTTTTGACTACGAGATCCAGTACCGGAAGGGGAAGGAGAATCAAGGTGCTGATGCGCTTTCGAGGGTGGCAGCACTTCAGTTCAACGCCTTGTCCATGCCGATTGGAAAGTGGTGGGCTGATCTTCAACAGGAGGTTCTCCAGCAGCCTTATTATGCTACACTGGCTGCCAATCGATCCTTAAAGTGTGTCTTTCGAGATGGCGTGTGGATGCAAAAAGGAAAGATCCACTTAAGCCCCATTTCCTTCTTATTACCTGCGGTATTAGCCGATGGCCACTCTTCCCCGGTAGGGGGTCATTTTGGGTACCTCAAGACTCTTACACGCATCTCTTCTAGCTTCTTGTGGCCGGGCATTCGCGGTTCCATCAAGCGATTTATTAGAGATTGTGAGGTGTGCCAAAGGTGTAAGCATGAGACCCTTCGGCCCGCTGGGTTACTTCAGCCTCTTCCGGTGCCTCAGCAGATTTGGACCGATATATCGATGGACTTCATCGAAGGGTTACCTCTATCACAAGGGTACAACGTGATTATGGTGGTGGTAGATCGTCTCTCAAAGTATGCACACTTTATGCCATTACGACATCCATTCACGGCTATAGTAGTGGCAAAATGTTTTATGAATAATGTGGTGAAATTGCACGGGATGCCGCTTTCAATTGTGAGCGATTGCGACAAAATCTTTATTAGCGATTTCTGGAAATCCTTGTTTCAACTGCATGACACAAAATTGTGCTACAGTTCCAGTTATCATCCCCAAACCGACGGACAAACCGAGGTGGTAAATCGGACTATAGAGCAGTATTTACGTTGTTTCACGTCCGATCAACCAAAAAAATGGATGGAGTGGCTTGCTTGGGCTGAATATGGGTATAATACAGCAGTGCATTCGGCAAGTAAAATCTCCCCTTTTGAAGCAGTCTATGGGATTCCTCCTCCGTCCTTGGTTCCTTATGTTCCAGGCACCATAAAACTGCAGGTTGTGGATGACATTCTGAAGACAAGGGAGGTGATATTACGTGATCTTCGGCGTCACCTGTTGTTGGCCCAAGAGCACATGAAGACGCGCGCTGATCTGCATCGTCGTGACGTCTCCTTTCAAGTCGGGGATTATGTGTTTTTGAAGCTGCAGCCTTACCGCCAGAAATCAGTCTCCTTTCGGAGTTCCTTAAAGCTATCCCCAAGATTTTTTGGGCCATTTAGGGTTCTTGCACGAGTAGGGGCTGTGGCTTACAAATTAGACCTGCCTGCAGACGCAAGGATACATAATGTGTTTCATGTGAGTTTGCTCAAAAAGAAGTGGGGACCTGTTGTGGAAGATACGGTGGTAACATTGCCATCAATTTCAGCTGAGGAAGTTTTGTTACCAGAACCAGAGGCCATCTTAGACCGGCGGGTGATTCAGAAAGGGAAATATCGTCCAAAAACAGAAATTCTGGTTCAATGGAAAGGAGCTCTTCCTGAGGACGCATCATGGGAGAACTTATGGCGATTTACCAAGACTTATCCCCAATTCAACCTTGCGGACAAGGCTGTTCAAAAGGGGATGGATTGATGAGAACACTCTCCAGTTCACTGCATGGCTTGGCATGGTTGTGCTACATATTGAATTAATTAGTTGAATTAGTCATTACTTTTGTTTAGTTGAAATTGTCAAGCAAATAAGTAGCGGGATAAGGATGAGCTGGAAGCATTCCTGGTCTTCAGCTCTAGTACCGGTTTTTCCTAATTCATTGTATTACCGTTGTAATGTGTCCTATTTAGAGGCACAGGTTCTGTGAGAGAGGAAGGAATGAATAAGAACAATTCTCTCAAATACTCTTCTCTTCTTATCTTTCTATAAATCATCTTATCAAGATCCTACAAATTTGGAAGATAAAAACTTAATTAAATAAAAATTCATAATCAAGAAAGAAACAATATAATTTGCCTAATATTATTTTTCATATTAGATTTTTTAGAGAATCCAAAACAATATAAATAAATGAGAGCTCTCTTTCTTTCTTTCCTGTTTTTTCTTCCAAAGGTTTGAGCTATATTTGTTTTTTGAGAAGTGGTTTCCGGAAAACCACTTTTCAAACTTTCCTGTGTTTATTTGCTATTAGAAAAGTTGGTCAACGGAAAATACTTTCTGATCAAAGGAAAATTTGGCTTGGTTTTCAGGAAAGTATTTTCCTATAAAATTTGGATAGAAAACACTTTTCGGAAGTTGTAAAAAATTTTAAAAATATCATATTATTTGCTGATTATATCAAATTTGGTCCTCAAACTTTTGATTACTATATATACTTTGTTTTGAATATTTATTTTTTAATTTCATCTCTTAAAATTTAATTTTTATATTAACTTTGGTCCTTATTTTTATAATTGTTATTTGCTTTTTCCTTATCATTTTTTTTATTGAAATTTGTTATCTATTAAATTTGATCCTCATTCTTTTGATTGTTACTTATTTTATTTGAAATAATTTATGAAATGTTAATTATTATTATTTTTAATTTCTTCATCTTTTATTTTATTGTAGTTTTTTAGATTTGATCTCTATTATTTTGATTATTATTAATTTATTTGAGATAATTTATGAAATTATATTTTTTTTCAATTTCATTCTTATTCAACTTTTTAATTTATAATATTTGTTCATCGTTATTTTAATAAACTTAAGAAAAATAAAACATTAATAAATTATTTTCCTGCTCATTTTTTATGACATAACCAAACATTGGAAAGTGTTTTCCAACTTATTTTCCATTATATTACCAAACATTAGAAAATAATTCACTTTGTTGAAATTCATTTTTTTAAAAAAAAAACTACTTTTCAGTAAACAAACGGGGTCAGTGCTTTAATTTTTCAAGTATATAAGTATTGAATGCCCTTAAACTCACTTGAGGATTTATTGTTACAAGATGGTTGAAGCAATCAATGATGAAAACTTTTTTATCCATTTCTTCTATGAAAATTTGAGTGGTGCGACTCTCTTTTGGTGTATAAATTAAGAAATATTCTTATAATTGATGAGAAATTACAGCTCAAATATAGCTTCCTAGGAAAAAAAGTTAAGTCTCTTTTTCATCAATTCCTTTAAAAACTCTTTCTATGAATACTTGGAAACATATCAATATATATTTTATAAATATTATACTAGTAATTGAATTAATGGGAGCAAGGTATTAATGTTAGGAGAATTAATAAGAAAATTAACTGGGAAAGTGTTAGCAAGAAAAAAAACAAAATTTACATCATATAGTTTGATCACACTTACTAGCTGAAAGTTTATGAAAAATAAGAGGCCTTTTTGCCCTTAGTTCACTTAAAATGACATGACTCATGATGTTAATCTACTTTATTTTTCACTTGATCATGCTTATCATACACCACTAAATATCCCAACTGCAATTGTGTTTGGTATGCTTTCCCAAGTCCCACCATAGTTTCCTCAATACTAATTTCAAGCCATACCCCAAAACACAACCCTTTAACCATAACCAACAACATTTGTACTATTAAAATACTCAATCTCTTTACCATAACCAACATCAAATTCATGATTTTGGTAGCACCCCATATATACTATAACCAATATTAGACATAAACATCATATCATCTATTTCTCTCACTCTCTTTTTAATTGAAAAAATTGAAAGATCGATCTCCTTTCTCCTAAATTGATTTTTTTTTTTGTTTAATAAACCAATTTCTCACATGATTTTATGGATCAACATGGTTGTCTCTTCTAGGTTGTTGAAGATTATACATGTTTCTTCATCAAATAAGCAATAAAATAAGTTTTTTTTTTAATTATGGATTTGAAAAATCTTTGATAATGCATTGTGATGTTATTAAAAATTATTTTATTCATTTGTTTATTGGTTGTTTAGTGTTTGTGTAACTTTAGAAAACCTAAATTTGTGAGTGTGCAATATCAATCCTAAAGATTGTAAGACCCTAAAAACTCAAGTATTCTTCTTTAATAAAAAAAATCAACATCAAAATTCATGATTTTGATAGTGATTTTTTTTTTATTCTTGTTTAATTGAACATCTAAAATGAACGACATTGTTAATTTTACAAGTCACTATTCCCCAAACCTAAATTTCTTACTCTTTCTTAAAATGTGGATAATTATGCAATGAATATCTAATATATGTAACACTAATAGTCGCAAAAGAAAATGAGTTACTTGCATTGGTCAAATGATTGGTGAGTGAAGGAGAAAGACCTTGGGTAAATGCTCTCGGATCGAAACAAGAGTTATTCTTACTACATACATACCTGTCCACACTCACCTAAAAAGCTAAAACCAGGATATTGTTTGTATGATAAAGTATCTAGTTTACAGGGAAATGTGAGTATCCTTTTCTTTTAATTTTTTTTCTTTCAGTTTAGATATACAATTACCTTAATTTTATGGTACTACATTGTGTTCATTCTTTTGGTATGCTTGAACATGAAAGATAGAAGCCTTATTAAATAATCAGTCCTCAACAAACTATCAAGGGTCACATCCAGAAAGGTGTTAGTAATAGAAACACGAATATAATAACTTTATTGCAAACCCTGAAATAGTATCTAATTAGTCTCAAAAATCAAAATTAAACTAAATTACAACAAACTTTGAGGATTTTGATCTTTTTTTTTTTTTTTGCATGATTAAAGGATCAAACAACCTTCATCAAACTCTCATCTCCAAGACTAACCTATTGTTACCAAGGTCAATCTTTTTTTTGTTAGCATATGGTTGGCTAAAATATTTTTCATCCTCTCCCTTTTTCAATAACTTTCTCTCATCTCTCAACTTTCAAATACTGAAATGTTAGGAAAATAAAGGCTTATGACTGAAATATACACACTTAAAACTACATAGATGAAATAATATAAAAAAACTACAAGGAACAAAACATATATTTCCACACCCCATAATAATACAAAAAGCATTTGTGGATGTATAGTGCAATTCCAAGTACTTTTATCCCTAGGTGAGCAAGAGATGGGTGTATAGTGAACATCAAACTCTATTAATTTCTTTTCTAGCTAGTACTTTGCATGTGCACTAGTTTGGCTTCCTTTTTTAAATTTTTGTTATTGAATTTGTGATAATTAAAATAAATATTTGTAAGAATTACAATGATTTAAATTGAGAAAGAAAATATATTTCTTTGATCAAAACTCTTATTCCTTATTCATGTATTTATTTATTATTTGACAAAACATATTTTTTTTAATAAGAGTATGGTTTTAAAAAATATATTCTTATTGTCTAAAAAGCAACTTTCAATAATAATAATAAGCTTGCTTGCATAAGACACCACTTTCCTAAGCTTAAAAGATAAGATTTAAGCTAAATTGACTAACATCTCTTTTTCTTCACCACTCTTACTCATTAGCATTGATAAAAACTAAAAATCAATAGCACCTTCTTAATTTACCATGTTAGCGAGTCTTACTACTATTATATAGTCTAGCTTTTAGCAACTTCTTTTTAACCCTTCTATAGAACATGCTTGCAAGGAGCCCTTATAGATCTCATGCCTCTATAATTTTAACTTGATTGTATGAAAAAATATAAGAATAATTAATTTGAGAAAACTATATAAAGAATTTACATAAGAAAGTAAAATAGATATTTCATTCTCATTGAATATTCATAAGTAATATTTTTTTAAAATAATCTACATATTAGGGTTATATATAATTATTAATAAAATAATTGATAGTATTATCATAAAAAGATTTAATCTTATTTGAAAATTATGGCATAACTAGATCTTTAAACATCAATTTAATATATTTATTTAAATGGAATTTCAATATAAAAATATAAAGAAATAAATAAAAAAAAGAAAATAAAAAGTTAAAAGGCTAAAACAATCAAAGTCAAGCCACATGTTTGGTCATTTAAAAAAGCCAAGATCTTTTGGGTTTGTAAGGCCAATTTGATGTGCCTAACCTATTAAAAAAATTCCTATGTGCTTGGACTAGAAGGCTACGCCGATGCTCCTAGTTTTTTTTTTTTTTAAAAAAAAAGAGATAAAATATATGACCTATTATCTATCTAGGCAAATAATCGTATCATCTACTACAACAAATTTTGACCTAAAAATTCAAGGTCCAGGTATTTTAGACCCAAATTTCAACCCACTTTTATGCAAGAACACCTAAAAAAAATCTTAAAAACCACAATAATTGAATTTGCAATTCTAAAACACCCTCTAATTAGTCTCAAAAATTAAAATTAAACCAAATCAAAACAAGATTTAGGGATTTTGATATACATTTTTCAACAAGATTAAAGGCCCAAACAACCTATTATTGAGACCCCCCTCCATGAAGAACTAATTGATACTAAGATCAATTTTTTTTTTGTAGCTAGAAAATATTTATTCCTTTCTTGGTAATTTCTCTCTCCTCTTTCAACATTAAAGAACTGAAAAATAAAAAAAATAAAGTTCTATGATAAAAACATAAACACCTAAAACTAAGGGACCAAAATGTATATTTTTTATCCCATTGTAAATACAAAGTCCAATCCATAATACTTCTATCTCTTTCTATCTCTATAATAACTAGGAGAGGGTGTACAATAAAACAACCATCTTTTTTAGTTTATCTCATAATTATAATTAATTATATTATAATATTCATTCACACCTTTCACACAGTACATCAAATTCTAATTTATATACTATCATGGAACAAGTATCTTATTTTCTATTACCAATAGCAACAAAAAAGCAAATAACTAACAAAAAAATATATATTTCATTATCTATGCTCCATGTTTGAATTTGTGTGCCTAGTTGTTATATCTATTGGTATATGAAGGAGGGATCTCCATAATTTTTCCTTTGGAGGTTACATGTAACCTCAAAAAAACTATACAGCACAACTTAATATTAAAAATAAATAAATTTTATTTCTTTTAACAACTTAACCCATTGAATAATGCTACTTTTCCCAAAAAAAAAAATTAAAAACTGTACTAGTTTCTAAAAACTTGTTCTTGTACCTGTAATTAATTTCAAAAATACACTCCACATGCAAATACTTTTGTTGATTGTTTGGCGCATGCCCACGAGGAATATGGGATTTATTTTTTATTTTTACCTTAATCATTCAGTCATGATTAGGAAATAATAAGCTAGAAAAGCCTACCAATGGGTCTAAATTCAACAGTGGCGTGTCATGTGTGGTCTCATCGGAGGACTAGAGTAGGCTAGGGTTTGAGCAACGTGTACCTTAAAGCTAAAAGAAAGCCTAGCAGTAGTGGTTAAAAATTTAAAAATAGCTGCTGAAATCTAAATTCTCATCGGAAGGCGAGCCATCGAATAATGTCAAAACAATTTGTTTTTTTTTTTCTTCATTCTGTTCAGATCGGTGATTGATTATATTATTTTCATGCTGCATGTTAGATCTGTTATATCAGTTTTTTTAATGTAAAAAATTTAAATTATAAAATATTTAACTTGATGTCATCTGGTTAATTTAATAAATTTAAAGATAACATTAACAATGATAAAAATATAATTTAATTTAAAAAATTAAATAATATTTTTTTAAAATATTAAAATAATAATATATTTGATCAATTTGGATTAATATTTTAAAATTTGTTACTTAGGTTGGAAAACTATGATAAACCTATAGAAAGAAAATATTTTTTTTATTAAGCTCAATTCTTAATAACTTATAATATTGAATGTTGGATTTGAAAATAAAATCCAACTTAAAAAATAAATCGAGTCGGGTTAACCTACCAAACGTAAATCATAAGACTGAGATAATTTCATATAAAAATAAATAAAACAAATTATCTTAATATTAAAGGGTAAAATTAAAAAATTAAAAACACAAAAAAAACATGTAAGTTAACCCGAGTCAACTGACCAAAGCCTAACCCAAGTCATAAAACCAGAATAACCTCGTAAAATACAAACCAAAATAAATTTAAAAAAATTCAACTAAAAAAGTAGATAAAAAAAAACTTAATTTAAGCGGTCTAACCCATAACTCGGGCTATAAAACCATGATAACATCATATAAAATAAATAAATAAATTATAAAACTTCATTCAACCCAGTTTTAAATGGTTAAATCGAAAACAAAATCAAATACAATGTTAATGTCCTCTGGTACATATAATTAGAAAAACCAATTTATTCCATTCAAAATTAGTAACAGATATTGTAGGTAAGCTGTCGTTTTCTCAACCGGGTCGGGTTATTTCCTTTTTTAATTTGTCATCTGCTATTTAATAATAGAAAATGTCAACCACCACCACCCATTAATTATATATATCATCTGGATGCCACTAATGATAATGACAATGGCAAATATATTGGATAAAAGCAACAGATTCTGAAATGGTCAGGACTCACGGCATTATTAATGGCAATAATTCGGTCTTGTAGGCTCTCTGCATGGTTTTTGCCCATATAAACTTTTCTTACTGTGCTATGAACAAGACATCTATATTTTATCTAATGAAGAAAATTAAAGATATATTTTCGAGAGATTCTGTCCGGGCCGGTGATGTTTCCTCCGGGTAAGAAAAAACAAAACGAAGAGAGGACAGAGGAGATTAATTAACTAATAAATGCGTTTGACAAACAGGGAAGAGGGATCACATGGAAAAACTGGAAACAAATAGACTTTGAAATCGCAGGAGGAAAAATTCTATGAATATTCTATTGTTAGAGAGCCCTGAGCAACACCAAACAATAGTAGTAGGTAGGCTCACGTTCTTTTTATATACAATTGGCTGTAAACCATCATTCCATAAGAAAGCGTAGGGCAGAATTCTTTCCATTTATTTGAAAATCTTGTTTCTAATAAATTAGGACTTAAAGTTGTCTCTATACAGTATTCAAAGGATGACTTGCTTGATCTTGATCCAATATTTTTGTACTGTATAGTTGTTATTTTCTCATTTTTGCTAGAATTTATTGTTGTTGAAACACCTTTATCACCTAACATTTCTCACTAATATAGGCAATATTTGTGACTCTTTTGCCTTATTACTCTATGAATCTTATTACTCTATTGCTTCACACAATAGCTGGCATGATTGGAGTGTGTTGTGTTAACACCCTGCTCAAACTATGTCTAGGATGGAGGTAGAGTTTGGTTTGAAAATAAACAAGAGCATGTTTTTTCACATTGGTTTAGTGAGAAGGTCAACAACTTGATTATTAGTGGAAACATGTTTGGTGACAAGCTGTCCAATAACAACTTGTTCTTGCACAAAATAGCAATCCAATTCAATATATTTACTACGAGCATGAAAAACTAGATTGATTGTCATATAAAAAGCATTAAGATAATCATGATAGAGTATTGATGGTGATTGTACTGGAATGTGAAGGTTTTTGAGGATGAAAGTCATCCATGTCACCTCAAATACGATATTGATCATAAAACGATACTCAGCTTTATTGTTGGAGCGAGAAATTGCATGTTACTTTTTTGTATAATAAGAAATAAGATTGTTTCCAAGAAAAATATGAAATCTAATAGTGGAGTGTCTAGTGTTGGGATATCTTTTCAAATTTGCATTTGAAAAATCAAGAAGATCCAATGCAATATGGGAAGAGAAATGTAGACCTCTGTTGATAGTGCAATTAACATAACATATAATATGATACACCATTTTTAAGTGTGTAGTATCTAAAGTGTGCATGAATTGCGACAGAAAATTAACATTGTCATAAAGGTCTAGGTGTGTAATTGTAAAATATTGTAAGGAACCAACAAGTCCCAAAAAATAGCTCTAGAGGTGTGTCATGTGATGAGGTTTTTATCTTTGCTTCAAGAGATGTATCCATAGGATTACAATCTAACATGTTGGCATGTTTAAGTTTGGTAAAAGCATGGTGGGACTATGACAGGTGAAGACCACTTGCTGTTTATGAGATATCAACGCTAAAGAAATAATGAATCAATCCTAAATCCTTCATTACAAATTCACATCTTAAAAATTTAATAAAAATTATAACAAGTGTTATAATAAGACCCATGAGAAAGATATTATCAACATAAATGAGAAGAATGAGTGAACCATGATCAGAGTGGAAAATGAGCAAAAATTGATTAATTAGACTACAAAACAAAAATTATATTTGAAAAAAAATAGTACTAAATCGATCAAACCAAGCACAACGTTCTTCTTTAAGTCCATATAAAGCTTGTTGAAGTTTACATACATGCTTTGGATGATGTATATCAGTCATTCCATGTGGTTGTTTTATAAATACATATATATCATTCATGATGATACCATACATAAATGCATATTTAATGTCAAGTTGATGAATAGACTATTGTTGAACAAGTACAATTGTGATGATCATCTACATGGTTCCTGGTTTTTACAACAGGAGAAAAGTTTTATGGTTAATCAATACCATTAATTTCGTGATAACATAAATTTATGTTGGTGAATTTGTTAAATCTAGTAGTGCATATTTAAATTGATTGATCAGATAAAATATATATATATATATATATATATATATATATATATATATATATGTAAGGTTGTACATATTATAAATATCATCTAAAATTAAATATTTTTTAATTTAAAAATAAAGTTCATATATATAAAATATAAAAAAAAATTAGATAGCTCTGCATATATAAGAAATATCATCTAAAAATAAATATTTTTTTATTTAAAAAAAATGTTTTATATATATATATATATAAAACATAAAAAAAAATATGGATGAATAAGAATAATATCTAAAAACCTAAATACATAAAAAATAATTTAATAAAAGCCTTTATTAAAAAAAGCTAAATAAAAAAAATAAAAAAATCAACTAATCTGACGTATTTTACTGTTTTTTTTTTTTTGGTTAATGATTGGAGGGTGTTGTGTGAAGAGGATGTACCGGCAGATTATCGGATCAAAACAAAATAAATAAAGATGAGATGAGATGAATTTTTAAAATAAAGAAGGACAGAACAGTACAGTCCAGCAAGGCAAAATGGAGCAGGGGCATTTATGCTATTATCTCTTTTTGGTCGGGCACGTGTAATAAATTTAATAATGGATCGAAAAGAAGATAAACTACCACAGTTGTTTTGTCCAATCACTCCAATCTCAAGTCTTATCTTCGCACGATGGGTAAAGTGATATTTTACCGATCACTTGACTCTTATCTTCACGTGATGGGCAAAGTGAAATTTTTTATTTTTTACCACTCACAAAATAATAGTAAGCTAGAAAAGGGAGATATAGCTACTATATTAGGTTATTAGCATACTGTCTAAAATGATTTGGTGAATTAATATATTAAAAAAAAAAAACAAATGAGCAAAGATGTGTAGTTTAAAAATGTGACAAATAATTAATATTGTATTTAAAAACAATAACAAATATAAGTTGCTATTAAAAAATAAAATATTTATTAAATGTTGTGATTCTACACCGCAATATTGGTTAAATTTTGCGATTCAGGATTGCGATATCAGTTAAATTCCAGTATCATCCATCTCTTGAAAATTCAACAACAAAATAATATTGCATCTAAATCTAACAAGAAGGGTTCTTATGACATTTATCATTGAATAACATAACAAACCTAATTTCAATGGTTATTTAGTTTATTAATCTTATATTAAATTTAGTTAATGGTTTTATAAAGTAAGAAATTTTCCAATTTTCACAAAATTTCAGAATAGTTTTTTTTCTATTTAAGAGCTCTGTCTAAAATTTTATCTAATTAAAAAATACCTGCAAATAACCATAATAATTAAATGCAATAAATTCTCATATTTTATAATCACAAGTAGCTTCAGACTTACCACTCGAAACACAAATCTTAAATATTTTTACCTATCACATTTATGAATTGTAGTTCCATTGTATGATACTATTGTTCACATCAAGAATAATAATTCCACCCTAATAATATAACATAAAGATGTTATGAGATATTCTGTTAAAAAAGAAACAAATTTGATTATGGTCAATTGAATATAGTTTTAACCAAATTGCATTAACTCAACCCTAATTTTTAAAATTCATAGCAAATTCAAAAACAATTCTCAAAATTTAACGCAATGCATAATTCATCAAAATTAAACATAATTCATGATATCAAATCTAATTAATATTTTCATGATAAATTGCATGAAATCAAAACACAAATCCATAATAAATTCAAACAATTCAAAGAAAATATAGAATGCCAGATTGAAAAAGTATCATAGAAAGGATACTAATATTTTTATGGAATTTAGAAAAGAATATCAGACTTAATTGGGGAGATGTTGGATTTCAAAGTATCGAGGTAAACATACTAGAATTAGAATTCATATGGTATTCAAAAATAGGAATATGATTTATTGATTTCCAAAATAGAAGTGTCAAATTAATGAGTATCTATTCGTGGAAATTATAAATTATTAATAGTGAGGGAAACACCAAGCTTGTAGAATTTTAATTAGAAAATTATGTTTGATAAATTCCTGGTCAATTTGTTATGTTAAGAAACAAAATTTTTAAAAAGAATTTTTAACGATTCGACAATGAGATATGATCATCGGACTAAAAATGGATCATTGAATAGATTGTCAATTAATTGGGTTAGAATTGCAAGTTTGATTATTTCTTATAAAATATAAAGATCATTGATAATAATAATAATAATAATAATAATAATAATAATAATAATAATAATAATAATAATGCTAATTATTGTATGCTTGGTAAATTTTAGGTTCATCATTGTCAATAATTCAAGAATCAGGTTAACATCCTAATTGAGAACAAGTGGTTATCATTTGAAGATAAGAATGGTAAATATAACATAGTTAACTATTGGGAAACGAGAGTCTTGAACCTTGCAAATCCAATTATATTATCTTTTTGTACATATTTAAAACTTTATTGTTTTTGTATGTTTTGGGGTTGAATCTTATCTTTTTAATGAAGTGTGAATTTATAAAATAAAACAAAACAAATGTTACATAGATAAACCTCATAAGACCGATTTGTGTACATAAGTAATAGGAAATAAGGGAAAGAGGCTTAGATATCTAACTTGGACTCTTCAACTAGATATTCCTCATTATAAGCAACAACAACTCTAATAGGAAACACATCTGTAAAATCAAGCATCGAAACTAGATTGAAGTCAGCATTGAAGTCCATTTACGTTTATCTTGATTGATTAAAGAAATGTAGGTTAGTAATGACAAGAAAGATCTTATTTCCAACCATCTTCAAGAGAGAATATCATATTGGATTGGCTGCCAAAATAAAGAATGTCGGATTTGAAAGTATCTTGAAGAGATACTGGTATTTTTATGGTATTCAAGAAAGAATACCGAATTGGATTGGCTTTGAAAATGGGGAATGCCAGAATAAAAAAAGTATGATAGAGAGGATACTAATATTTTTATGGTATTTAGAAAAGAATATCAAACTAAATTGGCTTTCAAAATGGAGAATGTTGGATTTAAGAGCATCGAGGTGAAGATACTAGAATTCATGTGGCATTCAAAAATAAAAATATGATTGATTGATTTCCAAAATAGAAGTTCTGAATTAATAACTAGACGAGGTTCAAATTTATCATTGTCAATAATTCAAGAATCAGGTTAACATCCTAATTGAGAACAAGTGGTTATCATTTGAAGATAAGAATGGTAAATATAACATAGTTAACTATTGGGAAACGAGAGTCTTGAACCTTGCAAATCCAATCATATTATCTTTTTTGTACATATTTAAAACTTTATTGTTTTTGTATGTTTTGGGGTTGAATCTTATCTTTTTAATGAAGTGTGAATTTATAAAATAAAACAAAACAAATGTTACATAGATAAACCTCATAAGACCGATTTGTGTACATAAGTAATAGGAAATAAGGGAAAGAGGCTTGGATATCTAACTTGGACTCTTCAACTAGATATTCCTCATTATAAGCAACAACAACTCTAATAGGAAACACATCCGTAAAATCAAGCATCGAAACTAGATTGAAGTCAGCATTGAAGTCCATTTGCGTTTATCTTGATTGATTGAAGAAATGTAGGTTAGTAATGACAAGAAAGATCTTATTTCCAACCATCTTCAAGAGAGAATATCATATTTGATTGGCTGCCAAAATAAGGAATGTCGGATTTGAAAGTATCTTGAAGAGATACTGGTATTTTTATGGTATTTAAGAAAGAATACCGAATTGGATTGGCTTTGAAAATGGGGAATGCCAGAATAAAAAAAGTATGATAGAGAGGATACTAATATTTTTATGATATTTAGAAAAGAATATCAAATTAAATTGGCTTTCAAAATGGAGAATGTTGGATTTAAGAGCATCAAGGTGAAGATACTAGAATTCATGTGGCATTCAAAAATAAAAATATGATTGATTGATTTCCAAAATAGAAGTTCTAAATTAATAACTAGACGAGGTCCAAATTTATCATTCTTAACTATTTGCGTTTGAAATAATGAAAGTTTATCTTTGTTATCCCTTTCACGTTCAAAAACAAATAAGTCTCCTTTAAGCCTAAAAAATATTTTCTTCGTGAAAACCCTAAATAAAATCGCACCCCACACTGAGGGCAAAATACGAGATCAAATGTTAATAAAATGTTTTGATAAATCCAAAAATACAAAAGAGCCCAAGAAAATAAAAAATTGGAAGGGCATGCCCAAGTCAAAAAACAAAGTCAAAACCCAATAAGATTGCCCTACCACATCAATTAAAAAAAAAAAAACAAGAAAATAAAACAAATAAATAATAAAAGGTAAAGCAAGTCAAACAAGTAGTGGTGATCCTAATCTATAGAACCCTGAAATATTATTTTAGCCTATAAATCGCTTACATGTCTGTAAAAATCATTTTTAATCAAGTAAGCAAGTAACCTAAACCAATAAGTGGAGCTCTCAAAATACAATTTTTTCATAAAAATTATGACATTATAAACAAATTAGTCATTATTATTTATGATAATAAAACACCTTGGTGGAGTCCAAGCAATCTCAATCAAGAAGTCAAGGGCCAAATCCAATTAGTTATTTTCCATGTTATTGCTCAATTTTCATGGGAGGCTGCCATTAATTAGTTAGCCACGAACAACAAGAACATTGTATAATTGTAGTTTCGTTTATTAGTACTTGCTAGAGGCAAGAACAATACCCTCCATCAAGAAATCTTTCTACGTCTCCCACTACAAAGGATATAAATAATAATTTAACTATATTGAAAAACAATGCATTTTTATCTTCTTACAGCAGCAACCATCGATGTGCGCCCAATAAAAAAAATTGACTTTAGGGTTATCATTACAGAGATCTAGATGTCAATATTGGATGGAAAATACCTCATCAAGATTCCAAGCAACTGAGCTGGTGACTCGGTGTTTCCATGTCAACGGGCAACAGGGGAAATGGGAAGAAAAGCCAAAGGTTGACTGGGTAACCACAAGGTCAGTGCATGCCAGGTGGCACCTTACTGTCCAGGAAATAGATAGACCTTTACCGTATAATAATAATAAAGAGAAACCAACGCCATATGGTGGTGGAGGCCCATCTGGACGACTGGATGTGGTTAATTAGAACCACCTTTTACGCCCGAGGTGGTGGTGGTGGTGGGTGAGTGTAGATGCGACCATGCCGTTGAAATGTAGCTTCACTTAAAATTTTCTGCTAGCCGAAAGGAAAGGTTCACTTCTCAACGTAATGTCAACTCGCAACTGGTGGCTCGGCATCTGGCAGCTAGCAGGTGGCAGCACCACTACGATTATAGTAATAGTTTTCAGTGTGCAGAGGAGACTCCAGTATGAAGAAAAGAAACGGAGTTCATGGTTTACAGGGCAGCACCAGTAAGTTTTTGCCATTTCTTGCGAGTGGCAATTAATGATCTGGTACTGCACTAAAAGAAAAGAATGCTGAGTTGATTCTTGGATACTCTAAAACGATGGTCACTTCAGGGCATTTCTTAAACAAAAAGCAGACGATTGCGTTTATTATAAACTAGATTAGAAAAAAAAATATTATTTAAGCTTGTTTGTATTATTAATCTACTGAATGTTAACCTAATAAAAGAAACCGCTAAATAGTTTTTTTTAAAAAAAATTAGGGGGAAAATTGAAAAATATTTTATAAAAAGCAAGTAAACTCGGGCAAATATTCAAACCTGGTTAAATTTTAAAGATTTACAACCCTTGAAACCCTAGATTAGAATCCAATCAAGAAGTTTATTATAAGTCAATATAAAAATATCAATTTTAAAAACTTGTCAAAGAAAAAAAAAATAACAATAAAAATAATAAGGAATAAATTTGATAACGGAAAAACAAAAGTAGGGTAAAATCGTAAAATAAAATCATTCATGACTTAAAAAAAAAATTGACAATAAAAAAATGGATTAAATTTGATAAGAAAAAAAGTAAAAGAGGGTGAAATCGTAAAACAAAATCAATTTAAAAACTAATTCCAAAAACAAAAAATCAAAAGAATAAGAATTAAATTCTATAAATTATTCAAAATAAAAAAACAAACCTTGTAATAAAAGGAAAATGGACTAAATCTAACAAACCAAAAATTTAAAGTTTTGTTCTTCAAGTTCAAGTTTTAATGGGTTGGCATGAAAATCTAAGTGGATAGAGAAAAGAAGAGGGAAAGAAATGGCCACCAACATCAAACTGCTATGAATCTTAGAACATTCATTGCCTCATCAAGTTGGGGCTGTTAGGGCCCTATAAAAAGTCATCCTAGAAAGCAGTGTTTGGTCATTAAACAGTCCTCTATGCACCACTTGAACAATGCATTGGTCATCGCTTGCATATGCTCAACACGTGCCAACTTGATTTTTTTAATTATATTTAATAAATATAATTTACATCAATGTCCCTGTGTATTTTTTGAAATTTACAACAAAAACAATATAAAATGACAAAAAAAGCTCATAGGTGAGTTTTGTTGGTTTTGTCTTTAAAGACATGAAAGTAATTATATTATTCTAAAAAGATAAAAATACAAAAATATCCCTAAATAGTAGGTATTAAATTATTTTATTCTAGATATAAATTAATAATTTATTGTATAAAATAAAATGAAATTACCAATCTAACCCTGTATAATTTAAAAAATAATTGTATCATGGTGAAAATATTATCTTGCCCTAATATCTTGTTCAAAGATTTTATTTTATTTTATTGGATTGAGAATAATGTCATAATTACGCTATTCCAATGAATTAAAAATGAGCCGTAAAATCTTTCACCTGTACTTATTTTTTTTAGTGCATGCATAAAGATTAATGTAAAATCAGTTTCCCTTGCTTCACAGTTTGCACCATTGCAGACCTTTAATGGTCATGATCCTGATTATGATCACGAACATTTGGTGGTAGCGAAAGCTTTCTGTATCTGATTCAATTTTTTTCAGAACAAAAACTAAGCAGAAACTTGCTCATGTCCTGCCACAGTTCCAATGGTGTCCAGAATCGAATCCGCATTATCGAATCCAATGGTGTCTAAGCATAACCATCAAAATAAGATCAATCATGAGCCAAAATACCAAAAATATGATGTCCAGAGCTTTCAAGCGAGAGTTCAAAAACAGGTAATAAAGTTTACATGAACAAGTGCAAGACCACAAGGGGGTAATGCATAGCATAGTTGAGCAATGGAAACAGTACTGGACCAGTAATAGGATTATGAAGCCATGACTGAATGCCGTTTGTGCCCAAGAAATGCTTCGCGAAGTTCTTTATAACCACTCCTATAATGCTCCAGAGAGAAGCATAGTTGTCGAATTGCCGCCCTTTTCCCCTCAGCCACAGCTGAAAGCTCAACTCTCTGCCCGTCCACCTCCTTCTCCAGCTCCACCACTTTCAATCTTAACTCGTCAACTAGCTTCCGTGAACTTTGAGACCCAGCAATCAATTTTTCATGTTCAGTATGCAACTGTTGCAGATGCCCCTCCATTTGCCTTATTTGATTGTCTCGGGAATTCACATCTGCAATGAGTGTGTTTACTTTAGCACTCATCCCGTCCTTCTCAGCCATGAGCATATCGTATTTAGACTTGAGGCTGTCAATGTTTTTGTTCAGAACTTCCACATGCCCACCTCTGTCAACTAGTTCCACCTTCAACTGACTGATCTCCCCTTGCAAAGCAATCTCCTCGGCATCGTGCAAATTTTTCATTTGCATTTTCTCAGCCTCACATTGCCTCAGTTTATCCTCCATGAATTGTCCTTGTAGATCCCATTCTCTCAGTTTTACCTCCAACATGTTCTGTTTCTCGGACAGGTCAAGTATCTCAGATTGCAGGTGTGCCTTCTCCACAGAGAGATTTTCCTGTGCATCTTTTAATGCCTTGATTTCATGATCACGATCAGATAGATCACTTTTGTAGGATGTGATCCTCTCCTGGAAGTCTAGAACGCGCCTGCTCTCTGTATTGAGTTTGGCATTCAGCATTGTTATTTCTTCTTCAGCCACCTTAAGCTGACCTTGCAATTCATCTGAACCTTCAGCTACTTTCTTTTGCAGCTCCAATACCCTTTTTCTTTCCACTTGAAGATCATCCTCCCTCATCTGGATGTCTTTAAGTGCCAATTCAAGCTGAGCTTGCAAAGTCCCTGAAAGATCCCTAAAAAACACACTCTTCTCAAGCTCGATTTTCAACCTGGTAACGTCATCTTCTGATAGCTGGAGTTTTACCTTTGTAAGCCTCAGCTCTTCTTCATAGCCGCTTATTCTACTCAGTAGTTCTTCATAATTTCTATTTTCCTCTCCGTTCAGCATGCTATCTCTATTCTCTTCTTCATGCATCCGGAGCTTCTCTTCCATACTTGAGAGCTCAGTCCCCATAACAATAATCTTCTTGTGCAATTCACTACGATCAGTGTTCACTGGGAGGCTATAGTAGGCATTCCCAGAAGAATTGAAAGATTCTGATTCAGAATCTGATGATAATGATGATGAAAATGAGAATGATTCAGATCCTTCCTTTAATGAAAGATCAGAGCTAGCACCATGGGAGCTGACAGAAGGGGCTCGATTACTAGCCTTGTGAAAACCCAGCTTCTGATCGGGAGTCAGCAAAGAAGGGTCATGGCCATGGCCTGATTCAGAATTGTCAGCACCCTGCACATCGAACCCTGATGGTATGCTATTGGATAATTCAGCTGTCACGTACTCATAGCACTCAGCCAATGATTGTTGCATGCTGTTGAATTCCTTAATTTTTGAAATCAAATCTGGCCTGGTCTGCCTACACATTTCAGCCTTCTTTGCAAGAGATACACCATCTTCTTCAATCAGTTTCAGCATTTGTTTGACACTCCGCTCCATCTCTGTCATCAACATCTTTACCATTAAAATCCCAATAAATAAAACAAAACCTTGTCCAATTTCATCCAAGCAAACGAGTATTGGAAGTCAACTAGTGTGTGAATCAAGAACATATTGGATGATCAAGGAACATAATTGGCTCATAAGCAATTGAAACAGGTTAGTGCACTTCAATATAAGGCTCCATTGTGATTTATGTAATGCAGTTGCACTCACAGAAATGCCGAATTTCTTACAAGTTCTAAAAAAAGGTTGATAAGATAGATGGTTCTGAATCGGCCACTTAAATTGTTAGCACGAGAGAGCTTAAAAAACAGTCCCGATTGGGAGGAAAAAAGACGTTGCGAATCAAAATTGAAAACAACAAAGATATAATCAGACCAATAAAAATAATTGTACTTCAAATTAATTAAAAGAATAATAATTCAAACTCCAGAGTAAATTAGGTTTATGTTATTTTTCAGAGTTGGAAACAAGAAGAAAAACCAAACATGCAGTGGAAGATCAATTGAACTACAACAAGAAGTTCCAAGTTGTTTTTCATTTTTACTAAATGGGCAAACAATTAGGTCTTCCATTTCTCTCTACCATTTCTTTCCACTCCAACCAATGCTTTATCACTTTCAAAGCTCATCCTAGACTGGCTGGACATAACACTAACCAGGTCAAAAGCGGGCTGATCTGTAATCTTGCTAACAAGAAACAGAGTACCTGAACTACAATTTGCGAAACACACCCTTCACCTACTGGTACTGATCTCTCTAAAACAAATGAAATAGGCCCTTCAGGTGTTTCTTGGCCATCAAACTCAAACAGTGTTGTCAAAAAAACTACTCTTAAGACAAAGAAAACATGCGGCAAAGCCTTGCCACTAAGTTCAGTCCAGAAGTTGTTATAGCGTTGTCGGTTTTAACCTTTTCTAAAAAATAAAAAAACAAATCCCTGTTTTAAAATTCATATAAAACAGAAATCGGAAACCGTAAATGATCTCGAAATCATGCTTTGAATAACATCAATAAATCAGGTAAGTTCATCCATGAATTCAAGGTATCGATGCAAGCATCTCTTACAGAGAACATATGTATATAAAAAAAGAAGATGCACGTTAAAAGGGACATAGCAGTTCACTGACCTCGGTGGGAAGAATTCAAGATCTTGGACTGACTGACTGACTGCAAGAAAAGAAAAAGAAAAAAGCAAAAGAAAGATGATAAGAATGGAGCGATGGATGTGGCCTTGATTTTAACAAATCCCTTTGACTAACTGAAAAGGGTTTTTCTGGGCCTCTATTTTCTTTGCCTTTAGAGGGAGAGATAGAGAGAGAAGGGATTAGGAAATGGAGACAAAGAGAAAAGTGTAAGAGAAGCAATAATACATAAATCCCTCAACCCATCTACCCCTGCCAGTTTTCATGGGGTGGAGTCCCCCAGGTTGCCGCCCTTTCATTTCAAAATTTTCAAATCCCACCAAATTCCCATTCAATGCATGCCAGTGGACACCGAATTTCCTGGATGAAGAAGCATGGTGGGCCTGAATAAAGACAAATCACAGGCTAATGAAACTGTTCTTGCTTCGTCTTTCCCAGCTGGCCGTTTCCCGTTTACTTTATTTTTCCTTTTGTAATGAACTACATTTGATTTGATTTGAGGGAGTATTGATTTCATGTTAATCCATTCTTTCCACTCATGTAATAAATGAATGAATTCAGTCTATTGGGTTTTTCCTGTTGTGAATTTTATTTTATTTTTCAATTATTCAAGCCAAAACTGGGATTGCTTTTGTAGTGACCCCTTGCCACTTTAGGCCTTCGTTCCAATATTATAGGTGACAACACACCTACGAGGGTTCAAGGTTATATGAATAGCCAAGAATCCAAGGTAAAGGATCATCTTCAAGGGGGAAAAAAACTTCATCTTCTTCATCTTTCTCAAACCTAAATGCTCCACAACTAAACATACACATGCTCAACCTCACAAGGCTCTCATATTCTACATAAAATGACTTAGAAATCAGATGGTGCAAATCTTTTAGAAGGACTTACTTTGTAGGAGTTCCAATTATTCAAGCCTGGCCTCCTACGCCTTTCAATTCATAATAGCCTTAGAAAGATCATAACATTTTGGAGGTTTTCAAAATCCTCATTAATGGTTTCGTTTATGAGAAATTAACTTCAAGAAAAAAAACTAGTTCCATTCTCGTATTCCACATTTTTTTTTTTTGTTTCTTTCCATGGTTGACAACCAATAAATTCCTAGGCTTGGAAGAGTCACAACCCTTCTAACTACCAATTCTCCACCAAAGTACCAAGATCTCTAAAATGTAACTCAGCTAATAAAGATGCTTGTTGTGGCCACACAAGAGTAGCACACATGAGTAGTTAAAGGCCTTACATCTCCACATGCAGTAGATATGGTGCCTTTGTTAGCACCACCACATCTACCTTTTAACGTCTGTAGACAACTCCTTTTCAAGGAAAAGTAAGGGCAAAATAACATCGCAAAAACTTGGAGAGGGTGTTGTTGTTCTCAGAGCCCCTGTAAAAATAGCTCGTGCTGCTAAGAGGGGCATTCTCTAAGTAGATATTCAAGATACAACAAAGAAAGGGTTGAGGATAAAATAGCATGCAGCCATAACCATAAGATGAGCCACCATCATTCTTCATCAAAGGCTTTATTGAGTAGTTCTAATAGAGACTAGAAAGTGGGCTTGTGTGAAAGTACTTCATCCTCATTAAAATGAACATAGATAGTTATAATAGTTTGACTAACCTTAGATAAAACTTGCAAAATTTTCTTAGTAGCTTAGCTAATATTGTAAAACATTGATGTTATATGTAAAATTATGCCGAAAAACTTTTAGAAGATGGCCCAAACCTGATACCGTAACTTAAACCCTAATTTTATCCTTAGTTTTGATTATCCATATGTGTTTCTCATAGACCATTTTAGCATGAGCATTTTGATGAAGAAAAGCTCTATAACATTGTTTGTCATCGCTAAAAAAGAAGATGAGAGTAATATTAAGCCCTATCTACAAGGTTCAATGAAGACTATTAAGCTCTACAACATCATTTTCATAAAATTGTGCTTTTATTTTGTTTGTGTATGCATGAATGTGTAAATATTTATTTCTCAAACAAGAATAAAAATTATGTCTACAAGTCTCTTATTTTTAGAGACAAACATCATTTTTTTATGAATGGTCTAATCGATAAATTTTTTATTCTTAGGGATACATCAAATTCTTTGAATGGTTTAATTGATAAGTCATTTATTTTTAAGAATGAACGTCAAATTTCATTAATGGTCTAATAAACAAGTCTTCTATTTTAGGAAGGAACATCAGATATTTTGTGAATGGCCTAATTGACGAATCTCTAATTTTTTAGGGTGGACATCAAATTTTTTAAATGGCCTAATCAACAAGTCTTCTACTTTAAGGATAAGCATCAAAAAAAAATTTCAAAAATGGCCTAATTGAAAAGTCTTCTATTTTTATGGATAAAACATCTAATATTATGAATAGCATAATCAACGAGTCTTCTGTATTTAGGTGCGGACATCATTTTTTTTTTTATAAATGATCTAATTGACGAGTCTTATATTTTTAGAAATGGGTGTTGAACTTTTCACAAAAGACAGTAGAAATAAATTGCAAATAAGATCAGAAAATAATTTAGACAGATAAATGCATTTAATTTAAGAGAAAACAGATAATAAAGGTAACATTTTGTTTAAAAGGATATGGTAAAGGGATGTCTATCTTTCCTTAAATATAATTAACTCCTTCTATGAATCTCTAAAATCAATGTTTATTTTAGAATTCTTAGTTTTCTTTAATTACTAGGTAGCAACTCCTCTTCTTTTTTTTTTCCTTTTCTTTTCCAATTTCCCTTATATTTTGAAAGTTCAAACATTGTGCTAAGTGTGACAGTATGATGACTTCATTAAGGACTAAGGTCAAGCATATGTACATGTGTTTTCTCTTTTAATGTCTTTATTACCATTTATTATTGAGCATTTTATTTTTATTTCATTTATGTTATTTAATTTTATATGTTAATTTTATTTATCCATTAATTTTAATATGTTGGTTTGAATGTGCATGAATTTTATTTTTTTTAAAGTTTCACACACTTCATAAAAATCAATAAAATCTATGGACCCAACCTCATCCCTCTTTAGGATTAGATAAAGAGATTTTGGTGACAAGTGTGGCTTATGTCCACTGATACTCACTTGAACTTTCATTCAAATTAGAACTCACATATATGTCATAACCTAATTTTGGGTTTCCCCCAATATTTTTTTTTATTTTAAAATTAAAAAAATAAAATGAAATGAAAAAATGAAAGACTAACAACTTAGTAAGAATAAACTGATAAGGGTTTTAAACACATTGAGAACCAAACTGAGATGTTGGACAACATCAGGAATCCAATTATACCTAAGATTGAAAGACAATGTAAAAATAAAGGTTTAAATGATTATTGGATAAATTTGTATAAAAATTAATTTTTAATCACAGGCCTAATTAAAGGTTTAATTAAGTTTAAGAATTAATTTGGGTCAAACTAAAAGAATTAATTAAGTGTGAGGACTTAAATGGGCTTTTAATAGGTCATATTAATTTTATTAGGGACTTACTTGGTGAAAAAATAAGTTTGAAAGCTTAATTTGAGCTTAATTGAAAATATTGAAATTTTAAAGAACCAGATTTAATTTTTCGTAACTCATTTAAGTGAAATCAGGAATAAAATTGCAAGAAAATCAAATTAAAGACCAAGGATTATTTTGCAAAATGCATGTGAATTTAAGGACCCAATTCAGGTTGCAAATGGGGGTGGAATTGAGGAAATTAGAAGTTTGAGGCTTAATTAAGGACTAAATTAAAAAAGTTTGAGACCAAATGCCATAATGTAGAAGGCATTGATAATTGAGGGTCAAAACTAACATGACCAGGGACTAAATCGAAAGGAATTTTTAGAAATTAACTTAAATTATCTTAATTCAACAAAATTGAAAGATTAGGAACTACATCACAAACAAAGAAGGAATCAATTAAAAGGGACAAAATTGTGCTGTTTTGGCACCACTGTTCATTTTCTCCTTCATTTCTCCCATGAAAAAGCTGGCTGGAGACCCTTTTATAGAGCCATTAAATGCACTGTCCAAAAAAAAACACACTGCAATAACAACTACCACCTCCCTTGTTCCAGCAAAAAAAAAATGATCAGAGACCCTATTAAGAATCATCCCAGCCACGTTTTCATCTTCTCCACTAACTCACAACAGCAATAATAGTGCAATATTCCCTCAGCATTTGTTTAGCAGTCCAACCGCAACAGAGTTCTCTTGAGTAGCAGCAAACTCTCGTGGGCAACAAGGACTCAACCAGCTCATTAACCCATCGGCTAGTTGGTTTCAACATCAGACTGACGCCTTCAACTCCAGCAAATTAAGGCTAGCACTAGAGGTCTTCATCTCTTATCATAGCAACAATAGTCCCTTCTCAGCCACCAGCCTCACCTACACCACACCACGACTGAAGCTCTACCAGCGAGCAACGCCCTATCCAGCCTAGGTAACTTTCCTTCTCCTATCTTCTTTAGTTTATTGTTACAACAAGCATGCAGAACGTGAAATAATTCACGTTCTGCGGAGGCTATCAATTTGATCACTGGGCTGGACCAATAACCAAATTATATTGAGTGGATTTAAGCTCAGCCGGTATGCCTGGTCTCGGTCTAGCTCACTTTAAGGAAACAAAAAACAAAAAGGAAAAGAGAAAAAGAAGAAAAAGGGTTTGTAGGGCATCTACTTGACCACACAATTCAATTCAGGTTGGGTTGGGTCTAAGCCCATCCTGTACATATGGGTTTGGGCCTCACAAAATAGGGCACAGTCTGGAGAGGGTTGGGCTGGGTCTAAGCCCATCCTGTACATATGGGTTTGGGCCTCACAAAACAGGTCACAATCTGGAGAGGGAGTTTGGACATCACACGTTATAGGTAAGTTCCTAACCTATAGCATAATTATTTAAGGCATTGTTTAATTATAATATGAAAATTTATTATAATTGTATTTGATATTGATAGAAATTTGATTTGGAGATGATGAAAGAAATTAAAAAAAAAAAGAAAAAAAAAAAAAGAAAAAGGAATTGAATGAGATCCAAACTTGATTAGTCATTCCTGAAACTGGAAGACTAATGATATCAATATAATTTATTAATATCGGTACTTTCTGAACTTGATTAGTCATTCCTGAAACTGGAAGACTAATGATATCAATATAATTTATTAATATCGCTACTTTCTGAACTTGATTAGTTATTCCTAGAATTAGGAAACTAATGATATCAATAGAGTTTATTGATATCAACATTAATTGAGAGTTGATTAGTCATTCTTGGAATTGGAAGACTAGTGATATTAATAGAGTTTATTGATATCGACATTAATTGAGATTTGGTTAGTCATTCTTGGGATTTGAAGACTAATGATATCAATAGAATTTATTGATATTAACATTATTAGAGATTTTATTAGTCGTTCCTGAAATTGGAAGACTAATAATATCAATATAGTTTATCCATATCGATATTATTCCAAATTTGACTTATCGCTCCTGGATTCGGGAGACTAATGATATCAATATAGTTTATTAATATCAACATTATTCAAGATTTAACTTGTCGCTTCTGGAATCAGGAGACCAACAATTTCAATATAATTTATTGATATCAACATTATTCAATATACTAGTTAGGTGGCTCACGCTACGCCGCAAGCCCACCTTTTATTCTCATAAAAATATCAAACAAATCTAAGATCTAGGAGTGTTGAGTCTGACTGCAATGTCGGAACCACTACTTTTAGACTTGGCAGGGGTCAAGTCCAATGTAACTAGACTTGGTGGGTGTCCATGTCCAAGTTACACTTGGACTTAGTAAGCACCTAGACTAAGAACTTGGACTTTGAAGGGGCCAAATCCAAGGCAAGGTGGATCCAGCACGCTTGCCAGATCCACTACACTTGGACTCCAAGTCCATAGTACCTAGACTTGACAGGCAACCAAATTTAGGGTAGCATAGGTTTAACACTCATGTTGAATTCACTACACTTGAACTCCAAGTCCTAGTGCACTTGGATTCCAAGTCCACAGCACATGCACTTGACTGTTGGTCAAGTTTAAAGGGCTCTTGGACTTGGTAGGCGACCAAGTCCAGCTAGACTTGGTAGGCACCGAAGTTCAAAATATTGTGGATCTAGCACACTTGTTAAACCCATTATACATTGACTTGGCATGCAATTAAGTCCATGATACTTGAACTTGGTAGTTTGTCAAATTCAAGGTTGCGTAATAATATTTTTTAAAAATTTATTAATGATGATGATGATAACAATAACAATAATAATTTTATTCTTCAAATTAAATCTATGGTTTTTATTTGGTATTAATAATATTTTATTTCAAATTTAATAATAATAATAATAATAATAATAATAATATTATTATTATTATTATTATTAGATTTGAAATAAAATATTATTACTACTAAAGAAAAACCATAATAATAATAAAATAGATTTGAAATAATATATTATTAAATAATATATTTAATTTGAAGGATAAATAATATTTTATTTCAAATATATTGATAATATTAATAATATTAATAATAATAATAATAACAATAATAATAATAACAATAATTTATAATTTTATCTTTCAAATCAAATTGTTGTTTTTCAAGATTAATAATATTTTTAAAAAATTATTAATTATTATATTAACTATAATAAAAATAATAACAATATAATACAAATAATAATATTTATCATATTAATAATATTAGTAAACTTGTATGAGGAGTTTTGCAGACTCTAAGCGATGTTCAGCAGACCTGGGCAAACCCAGGAGCGCCGCGAGGTTCTGGGCGCTTTTAGTATATTGCTAGATAAATAGATGGATTGATTGTGTGCGCTATGCTGTGGGCGATTCTAGGTTGCTGTGTATGGAGTTGCAATATTTTTTGCTATAACAAAAATAACAACGATGGAAAAGAAGAGATTGCTAGGTAATGATAAAGAGAATTGCAGGCAAGTCTAGTATCAAAAGTTTGATAATATAAATAAAGTTATAAACAACAGTAAAAGTGCAAATTAAGCTGCCAGATTGTTGGGCACTTAAAAGAACAGTGTTGTTTGCAAATTATATCAAAATGACAGAAGTAGTAGTTATCTTCTTGTTGTAGAAATCCAAATCCAAGTCATTATTAGAAAAATTGCTAGTTCTCCTGTGATGGAAAAACAATAAAATAAATTATGTCGAAAAAAAAAAGGATGTAAGTTGCAAGCATGCGTAACATACAATAACATGGAAAAATAATTTGTACAATAAAAGAAAAACATTTCGCTATAATTTGATGCTTTACATAATGTTTTTTTTTTTTTTACATGTTAAATAGCCTCCACAAAAATTTGAAAATTTTGTCCGCATTTGTGAAGTAGATGAAGTTAAATGTGTGGATGAGGCAAGAAAATAAAAATTTAGCATGCTTATTTTTTTCACCTTGCTGTATGTACAGTTTATATAGCCATTATAAAACTTTCTTTAAAGTCTTATTGATTTCAAGTCTTATGGCGTCCACCAAGGAAACAATCATATCTGTTGCGATTCTCACTACATTTTTCATGCCTTTAAATTTAAGTAACATATGCACGTATATAATTGCAATTGTTTCTTCTTTATTTGACTATATATTGCGTGCACATAATAATTATGTTTTTTTATATATCATATTCTTGTTAATATACATATATCTTTAACTAATTCATTGCTTTTAAAGAATATTATCAATATTGATATAAAAATTAGCATGTAAAGAAAAGAAGAGCACATCTATTATAGGCTGTGAAGTGAAGACAAAGAGTTAATTGTAAAACAATAAAAGACAAATAGAATCAGAAAATAAATAACACATGGAAGGCACGTTGGACACTTTAGACAATGATTTGTAATGTAAAAAAGAGTAAAAGTTGCAGGCATAGCATCACAAATAATAATAAGAAGCAATGAAAGAATGTGAGGTTTAAAATCAAACCTTTGAGGATGATGAGGATGTTTTTCGTTGTTTTTTTAAAGGTAGAAGTAAGTGATTAAATGTATCAGATGTATCTATGTTTCCCAGGTTTCCTTGAGCTTCAATTGCATTGCCACACTCATCTTCATGACTATTTTAATCAAGGAGTTAAAGAGATGCATGACAAAAAAAAACATTAGGTTAAGAACCATCTAATTTAGCATGTGTCAAGGACAAAAAAAAAAATTGTAAAGGAAATGTGTGAGGAAAGGTAAACCTACCTAATTTGTTGTGCTATAGCTTCAAAATCAAGTGTACGTCGTGCTTTATAGTTCAGGCTTGTTTCCTTGTTTGGTGATATGTTCTGGGATGGTGTCTCCAAGGAATTAGGAGCAATCCTGAATTGTGTCACAGTATTTTGTGAAGTACATGGACCTATAAGAACCTGTTTTTTAGAGCTTAATGGAGTAGATGTCTCAGATCTAGTAGATGATTTAGCTTCTGTAGGTGGTGTCTCTAGAGGATGGATGTTCTTATTTGTGGTGTCATCAAAGATATTAGTAATGATAATTTCACATCTGTTGGTGGTGGATCTAAAATCACGAAAACGAAGCTGAAAAATCATGCTTTTGTTTAACTTTGCTGCCATTGCAGGTGGAATAACTAAGGGATCAATAAATTTTTTATCATAGACATAATGGTGGGCTGATGATCCAAAAAAGCTCTCAGCAATTTTCCCAAATAGAAGAAAATTTGCGACATCTTCTCCATCAGTAACAATGCATTCTAAGCGAAACCTGTGATATAAAATTGATGACATGTTCATTAATAAGGAGTTTATGATAATGTATACGAGGAACATGAATTGTTTGCCTTTTTTTTATTTGACAGCTTAATATTGTCGTAGCTAAGAAATTAAATGAGTTACCATGGAACTGGAAGAGAGGTGATAGCATTATGATCCATGCATGTGTAATTGTTTTCACCCCCACTAAGTTTTTTGTTGCATTTTGGACAGCTTGGATACCACCAACCATTGGGAAAATCAAATTCAACAATCAAAGCTTGACAGGTGAATCTCAGATGCTATAACATAAAAGAAATATATGTTACACGGGTGTGGTTAAATGAAATTGAAAAACTAATTATATGAAGAAGCTGAAGCACGTTATCAAAGTTAATAATAAAGGGGTGAAAAAAACTAACCTTGTGCTCATAAGGATTCATGCAAAGAATCTCACGTATTGTTCTTCGATTTTCTTTGATTTGTTTCTCTATCGATAAAACAGCATTCGGGGATGAGGGGATTTGTTGGATTTCAATAGGTACTTGTGCAAAGCTGAATGCACAATTGATTTAAAAGGATGGTGAAAAAATCATTAGTTAGAAAAAATTTGAGAATGGTAAAGCATAAGAGAGATGGTTGATGTTGGGATAACTTACAACTGTGTATATGTTGAGCATTCTGGTATGTCTGGATTGAAGTACCAAAGAGAGGCAGCTGTACCTTTAAGATTTGGTTTTCCTTGTGAATAAAAAATTTTTTTTTTAATAAAATGAAAGGGGAATTAGTTAGATTAGAAGACAATAAAAATCTGAAAGATTTTTTTTAAGAAAAAATTAAATGGAAGTTTAAATTACCTTTAAATTCTGTGACATGAAATCCAGCAAACGCAATGATGATTGGAGATGGCATAAGGTTGCGAAGAGCAAATTCATCAAAGTCTCGGCACTATCACCCCAAAGAGTTATGCGAAGCTCCTCACCACTTGGAAAGAAAATATAAAACAAATTTGATCAATATGTTTGACAAAAGTGAAGTAATTGCATTTTATTTTTGAACTTACTGTGTGTTCTCAAGCATGAATTCTCTTTTATTTTCGAGCATCTGTCCACGAACCATAACTTGTTCGAGTGGCTGTAATGCTTTTAGTCTTCCAAGGACATCTTAAAAAATAGGAATGAATATTTTTAAGTGATCTTGTCAAATTGAATTAAATCACAGAAATGTTTTATAATAGACTAAATGAATGAAATAGATGGCAAACCTGTAAGAATTCTGGATCCTTTTGACTTGGTGATAATATGTGCATAGTCAATAAAATTGAAGTAGTATCTAGGAACATAAGGTTGAATAGGTTCAATGGCTGTAATTTTTGTGTCAGATTTGAGATCAATTACAGCATCATGGGCAGTAACTGTGTTTTCTGCTATGTTTTCATAAGTATAAAATCTTTCGATTTCATAGTGATTTCCTTCGATAATTATTGATGCAAATGTTTGGAGATCCCTTGCTTTAGCTAAACCTTGAATAGCTCCACCCTATATAAAAAGAAGATTAATATTGTAATGAAAAAAAATAATTGTTCACCATGTCAACAACCAAATGGATTAGAATTTTCAATGCAATGTGTAATAAGGTTTTGTAAATTATTTAAAGAAGGGTTTTTTGACCTTGGAAGCGAGGTATTGGCACCACTAGAACATTAAGCCAAAAGACTGGTTTGGCTGTATAAAATATCTGAAACTTGTCTAACTTGTATAAAATTTTTCTATGGATTATAATAAAGCAATGCAATGCAAAGGGTTTTTCTGGTTTTTTAAGCATGTACAAAACGAAGTTCACTATAAATTATATATGGATGTGAAATATATGAAAAAAGGATTGGCTTAGCTTCAACATTTAGATTTTTTAAAAGAAGATGATTATTGCACATAATTTTGATAATATTTCTATACAAAAAGCATTCATTGTTAAAAATACCTTGTTTTTACATGATCATTGGCTATGTTATATTTTTTTACAATTTCAATAGTGAAAAAGTTTTTGCAAGGAATTGAATAAGCAATTCTTGGTCTTGGAGTGAATTTAACTATAGCAAAGTCTAGAGTAACAAATCAAAAAGGAAAGGATACTTGGTTTTTTATGGGGAATCTTGGAAGCAAAAGAATGTCTTTGATTAAGTTAAAAAAAATGGTAAATTGTCATGCTAAGGAAAATATTTAGAGACGAATGGAGATGTATTATTCAAACATTTCAATATATAGAAAATAAGATTCATTAGTGGTTATATTTTTATCATGATGCATTTTACCTGATTATCAACAAAGACACAATTAAAACTTCTTGGCTGGGCATTAAATTTAGCAATCCAAACACGACAGGCCCTAGCTCGTAATGAAGGGTAGAAGTTGTATTTTTTTAATCTCTTTTATAGGTAGAGCCATTATCCTACAAATGAGCAATTAATAAAAAAATATTAGGAGCAATGATAAAAACAACAAAGCTAATATTAACAAATGAATATATGAACTATGAAGTGTAAAATTGCAGGGCATGTATTGCAAATATTATTTAAAATGAATTGGGAAACAACAAATGGAAACATGCTCAAATTAAAAATGATAAATGAAATAATTTTATCATTTCTAAAAAGCATTACCTTAGAGAAGCAAAAAAAAAAAAATAGGGAATAAAAGCTTGGCAGATAAAATAATATGTTGTTCCAATTAAAAACAGCACAGGGCAATCCATAGTGATTTTAGACATAATTTACAATAATTCACAGATCGGTTTTAGTTTTTTTTTTTTATAATATATAAGGAGAATGGATAAGGAAGAATTTAAATGTAATCCAATTATAGTAAATTATTTAATTGCATCTTTTGATTATATAGGCTAGATCCAAAATATGCATTTTGAACTGGAATATTAATTAGCTTAGCGTGTAAACATAAATTAACTCTAACATTTATGTATATTGTATTTAATGTCAGTTTCTTAATGATATGGGATCATTGTACTCCGTAAATATATGTATATAATTGTTGTATATATTTGTATGGATAAAGTTGTTTGAAAAACAATGATTGAAAGGGTAATGATCTAGATGGTTGGATCGAGTAAATGAAATTATGTTGGAATGTGAAACAAGTTTAGTTGATAACTTAGGACCTTCCGTTACAAGGCAAACTCTGCCTAAAAATTTTCATAGAAATTTTGGTTGGTGAAATTGTAAGTATATATTTTATTTATAAAACTTGCAAGTCTTCCTAATAGTAATTGAGAATGTTATATTCAAACTCATAATGTTGCAACTGAAATCTCAAATAAATTTTTTCTTTGTTAGAAAAAATATTTAAGGTAGATCTTGTCAATAAGCAAGCAAGCATGTATCTTCAGCATTGAATAATTTTTAGGTATTTGTAGAATCAAAAGCCATGCTCAACAAAAAAAAAAGTCGGTAGTCTACTCATTAAATTTATTATTTAGCTTTTGTAATTGTTGATCAATGGTAACTATAAATATATCAACTTAGTAGTGATACTCAACTATTACTGAATTTTTTTATTGCAAGATTGTGTTCATAGTTAAACCTAAAATCAATATTTTTCTTTTTTCTAAAAAAAAAAAAAATCAATTCTTCCTATCTTTTTCATGGTTCAACCTAAAAATCTTTTTATTGTTTCATGTTTTAAAACTGAATACAAATGATGATGTGCTGAAGTAAATAACCAAAATCAAAAATAAAATTTTACATGTAAACCAAACAAAAACCATAAAATATATCTAATGGATTAGTGAAACAAATTTGACCCAATACTCAAAAATAAAAACCACAAAACTAACATAGAAAAGCTAAATTGACATATT